>NC_135388.1:5192500-5320000 GCF_051989625.1 Stigmatopora argus
TCTATCTTCAATGAGTAACTGTACTCCTTAAAGTAAATAGTTCTCATGCAATGCAGTGAGTTTATATATAAAATTGAGAATACAATTTGCACATTTATAAAGGTTCATCACAGTGGTGGTCTTATAATGATTGAATGAATGAAATAATGTGAAAGTTTAGCAAATCTATGTTCAATGAGCAACTGTACTCCTTAAAGTGAATAGTTCTCATGCAATACAGTGAGTTTATATATAACATAGAAAATACATTTTGCAAATTTATGAAGGTGATCACAGTGGTGGTCTTATAATGATTGAATTAATGAAATAATACAAATAAAATAAGAATACACATTTAGCATGTCAATGGATTTACTTAACAAATCAGCAAATTTTATGATTTGCGTAAAAAAACATTAAAAACATGATGTGCATGTCAGATATATTCATTAATATTAATCAAACTTGATACACATAAAATAGTATACTGTTTGTGTGCAACAAACTGAAAACAATATAAACAAAAACCTGTATGCAATATCGGGTAAAATCATAAAAAACGTAGTAACAAACAGATATAATATAAAAAATAAAAAGGGTATGTTTTATTTAGTTCATAGTTGAATGTCTTCCATGAACATGCTTATATAGATAGTTTAAAATTGGGTTTTAAAAACAATATATCAATAATATAGCTAAAAAACAATCAAGACAACCAAAATATGAGTATCTAGTAAGAATAATAAAAACTGTATTTTTGTTGAAAAATAATATGGAAAAAATCATGAGATAAACTTCATTGTCTAGAACGATTTAAATACAATAAACAAAGCAGTTATCGAATACATGCTGCCATTGTGTTTATTTTTTTTACATCCCCCTATTTTGTCCATTTATTGAGCTGATGCAAAAATAATATTACATTTGCCTGGCGTGCAAACCTAATAATTCAGGCATCATGAAGAAAGACAACATTTATTGCTCTGGCAAGCAATATTTACATCCCCGTGCATCGACCTCTTCCATACGCTGATGAAAAGCGCTTCATGCATGTGACTTATAGATTTTTTTTTCCTTTTGGGTAGTGTGTTATGTGTTAGTGGTGGGTGGGAGGTAAGGGGGGCTGTGGTGAGATTACAACACATTTCTCTTGAGTTATATTTAAATCAAACACCCACCCACTCCTGCATCACTCTCATATATGTACGCACACACAAACATACACGCCCACCCACCCACACACACACAAATGCAATCATTTATTGTATTTATTTGGAAGACTACATCTGGCTATAAAGCCACTGAAATGACCTCTACTCTATTTCTTTTTTATACAAATGCGATGCATTTTCTTTAACAATCATAGTGGCGGCCTTTCACAATTTATTAAGTCCACTGATAGGAAACCCACAGTTATGGGATCATGTTATGATCAAAGAAGTGTTTATCATGATCTTATATTATGAGTATTTGAATGTAAAACCGTTCCTCTGGGCTTTTACATGTTAGCCGGACCTTTCAAACACTCCAGTTGGCCGTAAGTGGTCCGCAGATTCCAAGCTGCATCGTAAAAAATCAGTAAAAAAAACATATTTCCCCATCTTTTTGTCACCTAAGTGCATTTGTTATGGTTGAAATGGTGCGCCTATGCCCATCCTGCCCTTGTTTATGGATACTGACTTTCCTTGGGGAAGCCTCTGGACTGTTGTCATGCAAATAGTCCCTCCTTTTTGAATGACATTCTTATTTTGGAGAAAAAAAATACATGAATGGATAGTTAAATATACTAGATTATATCCAGCTAGCTGGTGAATTTATTATTAGAAACTGACAGGTTATTGCATCGTATGACCCTGACTACATGTGACCCACAAACCTTTTAGAATGTCAAGGGTCATGTAATTGTTATGTTATGTCATAGTTAAATGTCATTTTTTTTCATGTTAACGCTAATATTTTTTACAACAAATGGGTAATTGCAGTGTGTATTCATTTAGTGGTTTTAGTCAATATTATTTATTACCTAATTGGTTAAATTATTTTAATTAGTTTCTTTTTTAAATTTCACTTTTTTTTTTTACATATTCATGTTTTGTGGTGCTGCCTATCTTGAGCTATTTTTTTTTGAAAAGTCATTTATTTTTTATTTATTTTTTGGCTTCTTCTGATGCTTTTGTCTAATTGGGAATTGGCCTCAAAGAAGCAGGAACAGGTGATACAAATGATTGTGAATAAAAGACGAGCTGTGCATGTTGGGGAGCATGTAAGGGTTGTTAATGGAAGTATTAGATACATGAATACTTAAGGGACACTTTTTTTTTCTTCTCAAAACCACTTAATTTGCAAGGTGTAGTATTGACCTTTTTAATGGTTAGATTGTAAGATATATATATATACCCAAAATTAAGACACTGAAAATTGGCTTGGCAGAATGTTATATCAATGTACCTTGCTTTTAACTATTTTCAATATTTTGCATTTTAAGAATGCATTTTTTTTCATTCTCAATCCTTTATTTTGACTTTCTTCTCTGCATGTCACTCATTATTAACAGTATCCAAAGGAATATTTTCCATTGCATAGTTTCCATTCCATTTGATGTGTCTCCACATTTTCTTACTTTACATCTGGACATTGTTACTTTACAAAAGGAAACAGATCTTCAGGTTTCTTTCTGGTCAATGTTTCAATTTGATAAATATTACAACTTTCAAATTCAGACCATTCTTGTTATCCAGATAGTTACTCTTTTTTTCTTTTCCCCACGTACTGACTGAATTTTAAAGATCTCCGTATATATCGTATTTGATGTACTGCTGTGCTGTTTTTCTCAGCTACCCATCCTCTTTTTATTTTTCTTCTCATCCTGTGTATACGCGCTGTAGATGCTAATGTATGCACTCGGTGTGACTTTAATTGATTTAGCAGCTCTCGCTCGGTAGACTACACCTTCTTTTCCCCCTAATTTGTCACTTTCCTCGACTTCAGTGGCGGCTCATCTCCCGTCTTCAAAAAGGCGGAGCCGACTGCAGTGGCGAAATCGCTTCTTCCACTCTCCTTTCCTATTCTCCTTGCCTTGACAGCAGCAGGCCTTGTTAGAGGGAACTCTTCCTATATCAAAGAAAAATTAATAGACTTTCATTATGATAAACGGGATCCACTTCAGCCCGAGTAGATTTGTATACATCAAGATATAAGCAGGAAGTGGTATCGGGGTCCATGTCTCCCTTTTTTTCACTGTAACCCCCTGTTTTGCATCAGATTGGTCACACTTTATACATGCACTTTCCCCCGATTTATTTTAAATATTTATTTGCTGTATGTCTGGATGTAAAGGAATCTGGCATCAGGCTGCTATTGACAGACGATCCCTAACGATAGGGTTATTATAAGGCAAACAGCTTGAACCTAATACTGCTTGTGTACCCCATTATAGCAGAATTACTCAATCATTCAATCAATTAATCCATTATTCCGGACCAAAAAAAAATCAAATATCATTTTTTTGGGTGCATATGTTTCCTGTAGGTCACATGTGAAAAAGTGGCGGCCCGGGGGCCAAATCTGGCCCGCCGCATCCTTTTGTGTGGCCCGGGGAAGTAAATCATGAGTGCTGACTTTCTGTTTTAGGATCAAATTAAAATGGAGTATAGATGTATATTAAATTTCCTGATTTTTTTTCCCCCTTTTAAATCAATTATTGTAATTTTTTAGTCATTTTTTTTCTGTTTTTAGTTCAAAAATAATTTTGTAAAATCTAAAAATATATAAGAAAAAGCTAAAATAAACATTGTTTTAGATCTATAAAAACGGAATATACAGGGCTTTTAATCCAGTTCTGTTAATCCATTTATTAAAAAAAACCTAAATATTATATCTAAAATGGTCCGGCCCACATGAAATCGAGTTGACGTTAACGCGTCCCGCTAACCAACCCAAGTCTGACACACTTGCTGTAGGTTAAGCGCCAGTAGAGAGCATGGGTGTAGTGTTTTCTTTTGTTGCATGTAACGTATGGGCATAGTGTGATGGCTGAATAATAAAAATGGGCAGTTATTTTGAATGCAGAAGTTTCGATTCTGCCGAAAAACCCTTTGACACTACTTAAGATTATTTGTGTCTTCAGAATGGTAGAGGAAAGCAAAGTGTGTGTTGAGTGTCAGGGTGGGGCAAAGGAAGTGTTGTGGGGGGAGCATGGGAGACTGAGAGGGGGATTCAATGTAAATGTTATTGCACTGTGAGCTCATTTGATCAAAATCCGGGAAAAGGTTAAGCGAATCCAATCTGGTTTTTGTACGGCAGAGTGGAGACACGAACCCCAGGACGGAGAATGGATTATCATATTGGCGGTGCAGGAGTAGTGCCGGGGGGAGGGAAGGGGCAGGTTGGTAAGAAGGGGTGGGGGGCTTGGACGGACAGTTTACCTCTGCCCGTAATGCGTTTAGACAGCAATTGGCCTTAATAACCTTTATTGACTCCAGCGGGTCAGTGCCAAGAATCTAATTATCAAAGTGTATCAATTTCATTGGAGTTTGGAGTTTGCCCGGCTCAACATAATTATTTTAAGGTCGAGCCGGGGGCAATTAATCCCCTCTCCCATTTATTTGATGGCTTTGTAAAACATTATAAATGTTACGCTCTTTGTTGTGCCACCCAACATAAATAATGTCAGCAAGCAATCATTTTTTTTCCCTGTGATTGGAGAGCTGGGGAAAAAAAGGCACATTTTATCAAAATGTTGGAAATGTTTCCTGGCACTCATTTTTTATTGCTTTTGCCCTTTTAAGATGATCATCTAAGACATTCTGATGAAGGTATGAAAACAATGAGTCAACAAGCAAACATGTTTAGGGCTTCTTGGTTGTATTTGGTTCCTCGTGTTTTGTAATTTTATAATTTTAAATTAATGGCGCAAGGCAGATCCCTCCTCCGTCCTTAATTTTTAAAAACATAGAGCTGGCAAACATGGAAAAAATATTGGTTGCATGTGTTAATGACTCATTATGCTGCTATTTATTTTAGCATTTATATTTGGCTCGCAGCTTACACACACTTTATTATATTCTTCTTGTATATGTAATAGGCCTATGTTTGTTTGTTTATTTGAGATAGTCCTGCAATCAATAATTGCAGAGCCTTGTTTACCAACTGCCTTTCTGCATTGCCCTATTCAGATGCCATGAAATTATCACAATATTATTATTATTCATTTAAATAGAAAAATAGGCGGTAAGTGACGCGTGTTAGAGGAGCTGTTTGAGAATACGAATGAAAAGCCACCCCAGCAAGGAGAAAAGGGTAGAAAAGTGTCTCATTGTGAAGGTATTTGCCACTTTCTTTGAAGTCCCCATTCAACAGGGAAAGCTGAATTTTCAGCAGGGGCCCGATAGTGTTCTGCGTAAATACTTAAACCCCTTGGAGAATTTTGACGTGCAGATATAGCGACGGCTCCCAGCAAGCGTCTATGTTACCTGCAGCCAATGGGGCGCGACGGCTTTGTACCTCCGAGGTGTGTGCTTGTCTTAAATGGATATGTCACAGTTTTTCTGTTCCACAGCAAGTTCAAGTTCACCCTGCCACTCTGGTACATACTGTCACTTCTTATATACATTGCAATTGAATTAATGGCAGAAAGGTGAAAGTCCCAAATGCATTGATAATAGTAGGATTTTGGGCCAGGTATACCATCTGCATGTGTGTCTAGTGGTTAATGAGTGTATTCCATTATATTGCTGATGTTGGGGGACGGATTGGTTTTGTTATAGAGTGCTATTGTTATTGTAGTACAAAATTAGTACAAAAATTTGATTGATTGATTAATTGTAGCAACATGGAATCGATTTACACTGTGTGGGTGTGGGCGGGTATGTTTTACTATTACTACTGATTTAAACCAGTCCAACGTTTAGCAATCCTCAGATTCAAAATTTGATGCGATGCGATTGGATTGGATTGGATAACTTTATTCATCCCATATTCGGGAAATTTCATTGTCACAGTAGCAAGAGGGTAAAAATGCAGATACAGGAAAGGCATTTTAGACACAAATAGATAGGTAATAAGTAAGTTAATAGATAAATAAATTGATACATGAATAAACATATAAATAAATAAGTGTGTTGCTGGAAAAAAATATATATATACGTATAAGCATACATACATATACATACATATATATATAAATATACATACTATTTATGTCTAAAATGCCTTTCCTATTCCTGCATCATCACCCTCTTGCTACTGTGACAACGAAATTTCCCGAATACGGGATGAATAAAGTTATCCAATCCAATCCAATATACATACATATATATAAATATACATATTCACATATATACATATACATACATACATATATATATATATATATATATATATATATATATATATATATATATATATATATATATATATACATACATATATCTAAATATACATATACATACATATATCTAAATATACATATACATACATACACATAGATGTACATGTATACATACGGTAGGTCTTAACATTCAGCCATTTGTTTTGTTAAAGAGCCTGACAGTTTGCTTTGTAGAAAATAAATGGCTAGGTAAATATATTGTCATGCCAACACCATGGTTTTTGCACTCGTTGGTTTACCAAATTGAGAATGTTTTGTTCTTGGCAAAAATCAAAGGTGGGCAGAACTTACCACATGTTGTTGAGGACTGTTTTTTGGAATTTGGATCACATCGAATGTGTCAGCACTGTCGGCTCTGGATTGTGTCATAACATGGAGACTGTCAAACATCACTGTCACTGAGCTAAAGAAATTAGCTCATTTAAAATAAGAAATATGATTTAGAAGAAACACACATTTGTGTCTTTGTACCAGTGTATGTCGCATTCAATGTGGAGGACATCTTATCCCCGCTTGCCAGTGGGCGAGGAATCTTTATTGACAGGGGGTTGGATAATTTATTTTTGTTTGTCTGCGTGACAGTGTTTTTGAGTATTTTTTTCTGTATATCAGGCTTTAAAAAACAGCTTGTCTCATCTTCTTAGAAAACAAATGAACACTTTACAGAGCCTGATCTGCTTTATCCGCTTAGCCGCTTGCTCAATCCCCCACTTTTATTCATTTGCTTACTTATTTACAGCTTTATTCATTTACTTACCTCTGTATGGATTTGATTTAATGGCCCACAACCCCACTCCTTTTTTTATCCATCGTCCCACTTGCAGTCTCTCTCCCCTTCTTTTCCTTGGCCCTGATCAGCAAGATAACCCTTCAAGTGGAGGAGAGATAACATCCAATAAAGTGGTAAAGAGGAATTATGGGGCACTGCAGATTAATCACTGCGTCTCTTTAATCGTGTTCAACGGTGTTTGCAGCAGAGGTCTTACTTATTTCTCGTGTCATATTGACATGGGAGACATCTCTCTCTAAGCAGCTGAATAGACCAGGTTAAAATTAATTTAAAAGAAATACAACTGAAAAAAGACATGGGGAAGTGGATAGTTTGGATTTAATAGTGCCTGACTGCAAGTTTTAATTTATATGTTGATATATTTTTATTATGTCATTTTCCAGTATGGTTTTCATACCGGTGGCGCTAAAGTCTTAGACCAGGGGTCCCCAAACTTTTTCTTGTGAGGGCCACATAACTTTTCCCTTCTCTGATGGGGGGCCGGTGTCAGTTTGTAACAGAAAAAGTGTGACGATCATAGGGGAGCTTAATTTTTTTTTATTGTTTTCCAGAAAGCCACACATAACCAAATAACCCTTTCCAGGTTTTTTACAGAAAAAAAGTCAGGAAACATATAATAACACTATTAATGAAATAAATAATAACTAAATAACCCTCTCTGAGTTCTTCACAGAAAAACAGGAAATAAATAACACTATTTATGAAATAAATAATAAATAAATAACTCTCTCTGGGTTCTTCATAGAAAAAAAAGCCATGGAACATTAACTTTCTGTTGTGCCATGCACAATCTTCTCCCTTTGCTCTGAAGTTTATGCACGACACCACAACCGTCATTACAGAATCCCACGTCAACATTTTGCAGCACAGTGCTTGGTGGTGAATTTGGCAGTGGACTCGTAGCGGGGCGGTGAGACCCCTTTTTTCCAACTCCCGGTTCATGCGTCCCATTATTAGACCGCGAGTTTCGGCCACCATGCTAGGAGCCCCGTCAGTCGTGATGCTAGCTAGCTTTGACCAGTCCAGGTCCAACTTCTCCATGGTTTGGCAC
Organism: Stigmatopora argus; assembly: GCF_051989625.1. NCBI lineage: Eukaryota > Metazoa > Chordata > Actinopteri > Syngnathiformes > Syngnathidae > Stigmatopora > Stigmatopora argus. Next base: position 5,200,709 of record NC_135388.1, read on the forward strand.
ACTTTGTCAAAAATATCCTCTCCCGTTGTAGTCCCTTTGAGACTTTGGAGGGCTGCCAGATCCTCGCAAATCTCAAAGTTTGCGCTAACTCCACGAATAAAGATGAGCAGTTGCGCTGTGTCTTGCACGTCCGTGCTTTCATCCAGTGCTAATGAAAAAAAGTCAAATTATTTCGTCTTCTGCTGCAGCTGGGCATATACATTACTCCCGATTTCTTCAACGCGTCTGGTCATTGTACTCACCGACAGACTTACGGCATTAAATGCATCTTTCTTCTCGGGACACACCTCCTCCGCGACAGTATCCATACATTTCTTAACAAACTCTCCGTCAGTGAAAGGCTTACCGCTGCTTGCTATCAATTTAGCAACCCAAAAGCTGGCCCGAACGGATGCCTGGTTCTGCTGAGATAGTAGTCCACTTTTTCGCTTTGAGAGTTTGTCTGCTCGTATTTGGCCTTGCAATCTATCGTACTTGTCTTTGTGACGGGATTCATAGTGTCGGCAAAGATTGTATTCTTTGAATACCGCCACCGTCTCTTGACAAATGAGACAAACAGCCTTTTCTTTGCATTGAACAAAAAAATAATCGTTTGTCCACTCCAGGTTAAATACCCTGCATTCTGAATCAATTTTTCTCTCACCTAACCTTTTCGCCATTATTCCGTTCTCAAACAGGTTGCAGTTTTAATATGCTTGAATAGTCCGCTATGGTCCCAGGGCTCCGCCCTCACCTGCGATCGTGCAGATGTCTCGGTAACACTGCTCGTGCATGCAACGGTGGACGTGCCCGCATGCATCAAAGGGAAACACTCTCCCCGTGCATGTCACCAAAGAAGCAATGCGAAGCCCCGCTTCACTGGGATGATTTGTGGGCTCAGCAGGGGTGCAATGAACCAAACACAAGATTAAAACGTCCCAGTCTTCAAGGCCAAATAGGAAAAAAAATCCGATAGCGTCTCTGGTATTGTTCAGAGGGCCGGTCCAAATGTGCCGGCGGGCCGCATCCCAAAAAAAAAAAAAAAAAAAAAAAAAAAAAAAATTAAAAAAAAAAAAAAATCCGCTAGCGTCTCTGGTATTGTTCAGAGGGCCGGTCCAAATGTGCCGGCGGGCCGTATCCGGCCCGCGGGCCGTAGTTTGGTGACCCCTGTCTTAGACGGACGATGCACTTTTGACTGTTTTGGGTTAATTTCTCAGTGTGGCTTTATCATGATTAGGATGCCTTTTAAAAAGTGACTACTCAACAACCACACAAGTAAACAATGACAGAAAATGCCACACATCACAAGACCGTTTGAAACATATAATTGGATCATGGAGTTATACAGCCCATGAAACATTGTCTGCTTTAATCTGGCAAAAGGGGTTAGTGACACTCTAGTTTTTAACATAGGACACTTTATGTTCAACATACTGTACACACTGGATGAACAATATTCAACTATCCTGGCAGACTAAAGTAGTATATAAAATGTGATTCTATAAATGGGATTAAATGGTGAATCTGAGAAAATGCACTTTAGACTTTGGTTATGCCGTGTAACTAATCACCATGAGGAATTGGGGATCTAATTAGATTTGACGTCAGTTTCAGGCTACTTTTCGTGACATTTGAGATTGCTTATGTCATGAATTTAACCTTTGAACAAATCCTGTGAACAAGGTATGGTGGGGTTTGGGAGATAGCAAACCATTACTACTCTTAAGTGTATGTAATACGACACAAAGCATGCAGCATGTTTCTGCACTTAATTAAAAAAGGGCATTCAGGAGGATTTTCATTGAACCTGATTCATTATGGCTGTTGAATGTGATGCTCCCCACCCAAAGAGGCTGATGAGAGCTGCTTAAGGGTATTTATGAGACTGTTAGCCAGCAGTAGATGCCGCCCCGCAGCTCTCACCCAAATAAAAGAGACATTTATTATATCCAACATGACCCGCTCATTATACGCAAATAGGAATTAATGAGTGCTATATTGGGCTCTCCCAGTGGAGCCAAAGTGGGCCCGCTTTAAGGACTATTGTTAATTACACTGTCCTACATCGTGCCCATTTAACACTGCCCTTCTAAATAGCTTTTTCTGCAAGGGGACATGCAGGACTGTGATAGTAGTTCAAAAACTGGAGGGATGTTATAAACTTGTTTGTTATTGTTTGTATGCAGCATTTCACTGTATGATAGGAATCCGATGGGCAAATTTGTTTGGTTTAAGGTATATCAAACAATAATATTGTTTAAATAAGTAACTCCTTGGAAAAACATAATCAAATGGCAGCAACTGAGATTTCTTCCTCCTTTATTCTTTTCTGATTTATAAATAGGACCCCAAACACTCCTCCACTGATATTACTCATCGCCTCTACAATCTATGTAAAAACAAAAAAATGTCTTTTTGTGGGAACTCTGTACACCAGTTAACACATTCTACTTTATACTACTTTATAATCAAAATGTAATGAGGAAAAAAACTTTGACAGCAGACTTCATGTAGTTGGTCAAACGTCTTCCAAACAAGATGAACACCAATGAATAGGGATGCCCTTTCCCTGATTGTTTTTCCCGAAAAGCTTGTGACTTACACATCTTGCTGATTTAACTATGCCGCATTACAGAATACTTGGCCTTAGTCCAGTTAGCAAAGAGCTTTTTTTCTATTCTTTTCCTCCAAAAGAGTGAGGTGCTGATCAAAATCTGCAATCTAGCAAGAATCTGCAAAAAGATTTTCCAACATTTACAAAGAAACAAATGAGAGGACTTTTTTAGGTAACAGAAGGTGCCTCAATCGTTGCAAAACATCTCTGCCCTACATTGTCTTGAATTCAGCCATCACATGCATGTAGCTCTGATGGATAGATGTTCCATGTTCACCCAGGCCAATGAGGAGTGTGCAAGTGTATGTCGCCTCTTCCTGACTCTGAAAAGAAGTAGGTGGTTTAGCCATTAGGGCCAACTGCAACCACACCCATTTTATGTGAGACTGGGGACAAAAAACCTTGCGAGGAACAGGCTGGTGATTTTTTTTTTGGGGGGAGTGGGGGCCCTATTGGGACCACAACACAACAACACATTTTCCTTTTCTTCTTGTGTGCTCCAAAAAGGGGAGCACAACAAAAGCCTTGGAGTTCTGCTCCATTTGACCCCATGGAAAGCATATGTCCATTCCAACCAGCTTGTATTCTGGCCCTAAGATGGACTGCTTTTGGGGCCATAGAAAAGCTCCCTGCCCACTTGACTGTGTTACAATGCCTTCAAACAAAATCACTTGTCAGGACTCTTTCCTTTTTGGAAGTGTCTTTATTCCTCCACCCATCCAGGCCTCTTTTCTCTTCAAACATGTTGCTCTGATGTTGCAGACACATTTTTCTAATGTTTTACACTCCATATAATCTGCTTTGTGCGGTGAAACCTATTTTATCCCGTGACATAATTGATGGCCCTGGCAACAATGCACGGGTGAGTGGATCACAAAGGCCTTATGTCGCGAAAACATCAAACTAATGCATAGACAGACACAAGTTTGGGAGTGTCCATGTTTTTACTCAATGTTTTCTATTATTTTTATTTTTTGCCAGTTATGAGAAATCGTACTTAGTAGGACTGTTTTGTTCCCTAATTCAAACACAGGATTAGCAAGTTGAAATACGAGCCATCTAATATTGCGTGACAAAAGGCAAATTTTAAGAAAACAAACTATACTGCACACAAATACACACACCAACTCGTATATTGTCCTAGAGCAGTCAATGTTCCCGCAAATCCTTTCTTCTTGGGCTTTATTTCATTTTGTTACCAGTGGAGAGATTGCCCTGGGGAATAAAGTAAGTTACAGGTGGCATGCCGCAAACAGCTACGGATCACTCAACCTGACGACGCCTCGGCCTGACAGTATCACAGGTTGCTAGTTGTTTATGTCGGTGAGCAGAAGCTTTCCATTTCCCCCACAGCAAGCTACCTGATGCCTTTTTCACCCTGCGGTCAAAGTGATATTGGTCTCTTGTATTAGAAAGCCCAAAGAGATTGAGACAGCGGAAAGGTTGCCAAACTCTCGCTTGGCTCGGTAATATCAGACATCATTGCAGCTGAGCTTGTCAAATACATCATACTGCATTTTTTTTTCAAATGCAGTTTGAACCTAAAGCTTTTGCAACATAAGGACAAATACCTTTCTAAATAATATCTCATCTGAAGATGCAGAATGTGAATATGTGGAAGAAAACGTGCAATTGTGATTTTGGGGCAACCAGTGTTTATTTAAATTTTCCTTCATTTTGTTTGCATCATTCAATGCATGACATATATGTCCTCCCTGAAGTCCCAAGTCTCAGACAACTCAACTTTGATATGGTGTTAGCAGTCCCAGAAGCACTAGTAGAACTTGACTGGTTCAATGGAGAGAAGCTATGGAAAGAACATTTTACTTTTTGATACGTTTAGGCTGTGTATACAGCGCATTGTTAATCGATGGAATTGTCAGATAGTTGTTGTGGAGACACTTGTGTTTGGTGCGTATATTCCTAAACGATCTGGCTGTCTGGATCCCAGTTGCCCTCTGGTTCACCTGGTAATGTGCCCTGGTTCAAGGGGACTTGTGTGGTCAGCATCAGGATGAAGGGTGTGGAGGGTTGAAGACAGCTACTGCCATCAGGGGGTAAACAGACACAAGGAGGGGTGTGATTGTGGACGACGCAAGAGGAAAGACAAATGAATGTTGTCTGCTCCATGCTGATTGACGCAAGGCTTGACCAACAAACAAACAGTCGTTCTAGTAAATGGCCTTGGGATTAGTCTGAAGGTAATTTTGGGGCTTTAATTCCGTGGTTTTGTATGCTGTTTAAAAGATAGAACAGTCTGGTCAATTATAGGGCAAAGACAACTGAAATTAAGTATTTGGACAATATCAAAATATATTTACAGATGATTTTAATCGACTAAGTAGACAGACTTAATATATCCGGACATGGCTTTGTTTCTTCATGTGAAACTTCCTCTCAGGTTGTTTTATTGTTTTCATTTCATCCAATATTCCGTTTCTTTGCTATCCCCCAAAGAGAGGCTGGGTTTTTCTTAAAGGCTTTTACAAACCATCATTTTAGAAATCTATTTCTTCAGTATGTTCCTCTGACAACACATCTTAAATCCACTAAATTATGTGCTGCAGGGCTCCAATGGCAATATATCCCAAATGAGACAGCAACTATTTTAACCTGTCACCTATCACTGGAGGGCATATTTTGATCCAAAGTTCCATTCTCCATAAGAGGAGTGCCACATCATGGTTTTCTTCCGGTCACTCAAATATTTGGTGTCTCCTTTAAGTCAAATGTAATCACTCAAGGAAATACTTTTTTCTTTGACATCTGTCTTGGAAAAAGATGTAAGCATATTGCACCGTCTGCAAATCACATCGCTCTTCTTGAGAAAAACACACCAGAAATGATCAACCATTTCTTCAGTGGGAATTAAGACAGACAAGGAGATTGTCAACGCCCAAAAGGTAAAGGAGAAGAAATAGCTTTCCCCTTTGCATTGTGGGCGTGTTATATATTTATATTTTTTATGATCGCTATGAAGACTCACCATGCGGTGACTGTTAATGGGGAGGAATGAATGCATTTGACTGGTGGATATGACGTGAAGAGAGTTCTCTTAACAAGGCGTCACAGTCAGTCAGAGTTACAGATCCATCACTTTCACAGGCGGCTCCGAGAAGGCCCCCGACGTTTTTGAGGATATTCAAAGAGCCAGAAGAGTCTGTGAAGGATGGAAGAAGTGTAGTGAAGAAGGAGGGGTGGGTGGAAGAGAGAATTTTACTGTGTCTGACAGCAGCGTGTTTAATTTGGACTGCCAGATCCTTTTTCATTTGACTCTCTCTCAACCGGCTTAAAAGCGGCAGAGGACTTTTGGAGGGAAGGTTTGCCAGGATGCCTCCGATTAGCGCTGATGTGCCACGTCACACTTTTAAGCCAGTCTGTAAATTCGTGTTCAACAGGGGGATACTTGCACATTACACTGTGCTGTGCCGGGCTGTGATTAATTGACTCACGCATTTAATATTTTGAGTGTAATTTGCCCCGACTCAGATGTGAAACTGACGGAAATGCAACACTTGTGTGATGCCATTCTGAGGATGTGATAGTAGAATATTGGGCCACACTTTGAGGTTAGAGAGAACATCTTAAAAATGTATCAACTTGATTTAATGACAACCGAATCACATCATTCGAACACAATCCAACCAAAATACTTGGTGAATTTAAAAATATTGAATATACATATCCCCTTTCAGACCATGCTGTACTTGGCTAAAGTGGAGGAGGAAGGACAAGCTGGTGATGGAAGGAGAGACCTGGCAGAAACACTCCTCTCAGCATTAATTGACAGACATCAGCAGAGACAGACATGGAGAGACAGGTAACATGCACACAGTTAAACAAGAAAAATATTTGATTTACATTGTCACCTTTCAATCAATGTCCTTTTTTAAACAATATTCCCTCATTTAACATGAAACCCTGCGGCCCGCTAGGCTTGTAAATTAAATCCCTCCACACAGTGCGAATACACACATCACTATGACATGTTATTAAAAATAAATAACATATATTGATGTTCGGTATTTTAATGTGTGTAATCAATGAAGCCAAAATCTTGACCTTGACTCGTATAGCACATGGCCTAGTAGTGCACTTTAAATGGAAATAATAAATAACCTCCCGAAGTAGATTCTGCACTCACACTTACGTCATGTTTGGTGTTTTGTTTGTGATCCTGAGGCCTGGCACATATCACTGCTCACGCAGGGACACGTGTGTCCTGGATAAGTCCATTCACTTCCTTCCCTTCAGATAAGAGTGCCGAGAGCACCGCATTGGTCATCAATTCAGATAAGGAATGGCTTCACTTGTAGAAAACACACCCCACACACAGTGATTGTTTTTTTAGCTGTTGCTTCTCACCACTCAGAGTCTTGTATAAACTAACAGTGTTCACATATGATTCCCTGCTTATTGTCTCTCTCAAATGTGACCCCTATGTTGACCCCCCCGCCATCCCCAACACACACACACATACCTCCAACAGACAGTAAGTAAGACCCAAAAAGAAAGTTTAAATCATGAAAGTTAATTTGTCATTTAATTATTTGTTTAAACCGCCTTGCTTCTGAAAAATGACCAAAACTCTTAATCTTCCCATCATGATGCCCATTTTATTTTGGAAGTGTCACCCCAAATTGACCCGAAATGTTGCCCCAGACCAGATGAACCTTGTAAACAAGTTGTTTCCACACACCTTGCTTGGCCGCTTCAACGCCCATTGCCCTGATGGCGCATTCCAAGACGCGAGTGCTGAAAGCTTGAAGCCATCCCTACAACATCCGCCAACCCATCCCCACCCATTAGCCAAAACTTCAACCCTGCCCTCCCCTGCAAAATACCCCTGAATCTTACCAACAATCGACCCTATAAAAGACTAGAATACAACAGAATAGAATAAACCTTAATTAATCCCACAATAGGTAAATTCCATTCACATATATTCACATATTTTACAATTCACAATATTCACAGACAAATTTACAATATATCTTTGAGAATGCAGGCAATCTAACTATTGCTCAGAAATAAGGAGATTTTATAGGAAGCAAATAGGTATTTCCACTGGCAATATAGTGGCCGTTTTGATTGTTTAATGTCCAAATTTCCAGCCTTTTTGAATGCATCAGTTGATACTGACGTGCTGTATCATCACATCCTTGGACAGGAAATGCTCTGTCCTTGTCAGTGAGGGCAGACATACGTTTACTCTATCCGCAATGAAAGAGTGATTAGATTACTTTTCAAGAAGGCCAAGCGCCCCCCACACAATGTGTTTGAACTCCAGCTGCTCCCGATATCTCCTCTCCCCCTTTACACACGTTGACTACCCTCCGCCCCCCTTTCTACTTGCCAAAAGCCAGGGGTCATCCTTTCAAGTGGCTGTCAACAGATAGCATTTACACAAAACTAAACACATGGCTGGATACAATGTTAAGTGAGATGTACTGGTACTGATTAAAGATTACCAGGATAATGGAATGCAAACCTCACATACATCTATTTTCATAAAAACAAATGAATTCCTGGCAAGATACATTTGTGAATTTGCTCGATGTTGACTTTATTTGTAGTAGATGTTTTAATAGTGCTATTATTCTCCCAAATTATTGACGCAACAAGTAGGCTTCTTCCGCAGTATGATATCTTTGTGTTTCCGTGGTTTTCTTTCAAAATACTGTTTTATTTCTTTTCATTTATTTATTTTGAAGCATGATTGATGACTCACGCTAGAGGCACATCAACACAAACAACCAACTTTGATTGATTGTGTTTCACGCTGACTTATGTTTCTTAAACAACAGTTAGAGCTTGCACTCTGCACTCAAAAGGGGGCCTGCTCAATGGCTTTTTTTTTGCTGCAGGGTCTTTTTAGCACAAGCAAATTAAAGAAAAATGATATTTTTCTGTCAAGGTCTCCATGTAGCCATCAACCATCGTAATTGATGTGCGTTTGCACGTGAAATGTTTGGTGCGTTATTATAAATAGTTGGTCTGATTTTTCATTTCTTTGTAGCATTGGCTGGTAGACTAGATCAAATGCTCACACGGGCTGTATTAGGCCCCCGGGTCGTTGGTTTCCCACCATTGCTCTAGAATGAGTCGGTCCATTCATTTGCTGCAAGCGAACAAGGTTACGCCATCTATTTTTATTATTGTTATGAGTCTCCTCTGATAACTGGGATTTCCCCAAAGCACATGGTTAATACTGTGATAGATGCTGCCCTATGTGTCCCTTTTCAGTAAGTGCCCCCATGGAGCTCACTGGAATAAGATGGATTAGTGTGTGTGTGTGTGTGTGTGTGTGTGTGTGTGTGTGTGTGTGTGTGTGTGTGTGCTTGTTTGGGTGTGTGCTTCTGTTATATGTGGCTAGAAATAACAGAACAGGTGAGTATATTGAGAAGGAAGTACATCGTTTTGGTTAAGACCTAATCTCCCAGGATAGGTGACAGTTGGATCAGAAATAGTAAATCCAAAGATAATTTAAATAGTTTGTATTACAGATGCTTGGTGCTAAAAATGCATCTTTGTGTCTAAGAAGACAAAGATAAATTAGGGCTTTAGGGCATAAATAGGGCATTAGGGCATAAATATGAGAGCAAAGCACTTTTATTAACAATAAATCAACTATTCGTTCATTCATCTTCCATACCGCCCATCCTTGAAAGGGTTGCGGGGGTTACTGAAGCCTAACCCAGCCCTCTTCGGGCGAAAGGCAGACTACACCCTAGACAACCATCCGCATTCCCAATCATACCACCACCAGTGGGAATCGAGCCCGCGCTTGCCCACACTGAAGTGAGTGAACCTCTACACCACGAGGCAGCTGTCACTCAACTAGCTGACTTTAAAAAAAATTGTAGAATCAATTCCCCAAAACCCAGCTGTAGCTCGATTGCCAGATGTAGCAGTGTTTCAACAGACAGGTTCCTTTTTGAACAGTTGTTGTAGTTATCAACCAAAAGAGGGAACTACAGATGTTCAGTATTATATTCACAAGTCACCTTTGTATAATCTTTGGAAAACAGATGTACAAGTGTTCCCGGGCATTGCAGACATAGAATGCAATCTGAAGTTTACACAGTTGCTGGACACAAATATCGTGGCAATTAGTTGTTGAGTTGCTAAGAATCGAATGTACCCGTATTTGTCTCGTTGTGTCTTTCGTGGGTTTTGGGTTTCTTCCGAATTTAACAGTTTTCATTGATTGTGATAATGCCTACACTGTTTTGGCTGAACCTTTATGATGAGGTTACCTCAAGTCAACCCTTCCAAAAACCTGGAGGTCATGCACCAACACAAAAACAAACCAAAGTGCTTTGTCACAGCGGGCGGACAAACACCAAGGGGAACAGCTGTGAGTTTTGTACTGACCATGCAAACTGCTGTAGGCTTTGTAAGGTCATTATACGATAATGAAAATCATTACAGAATTACATGGGGGTTTAGGACATGAGAGCAGCGGGGAAAAGGGGAGGGGAAGGGCCCGCATTGGGTTTGATAAATGGACTGTGAAGGTGCCCATCTGGCTCCTCTGTAGCTTTTTCTTCCTGCTCTTTTATCCACTCTCGTCCTTTACTAGCCCTATTTCACTAGCTGCCTCTGTTCTCCAGAGGGACACTCTTTAAAAGAGAGCAGGCCTCCAGTGAAAGATTAACAGAGTGCAAACCCACCTCGCCTCGGTGCTGAAGAAAAGAGTGGGTGTATGTTGGCAGGGTTATGTGCGTATGTGTGTGAGTCTGTGTGTGGGGTGGGTGTTTGACAGGCGGAGGTGTTTATGAGCCAAGCGGCGTTTGTGCCTGACTTGGCAAACTTGGTCCTCCCATCCTTCAGCCATGAGAAAAGACAGCAAATGACCTTTGACGCTTGAAACAGTTGGACCCGGATATGTGAATAAAGACGTTGCAGTGGTCTTTTTTGGCTCTTCGCTCTGTGATGACAACACTAAATCACGACACCAAAGCCACATTGTTCTTTATTCTCTGTTGAACAATGGTCACCTAAACCGTGTCGTTCATTTGTGGCGTTTATAAATGTGCATAAAGTTGCATTTAATAGAATTCTACAAGGTTGTATACTCAATTGAACAGCTGGCACCTCTTCTGTTGCCAGTTTAGTCTTATTTTGTTTGCTCATGTCACACAGGAAAAATAAACTGAAAATGTAGGAAGATATGAGGTCTAATTCTATGTTCTATGTTCTGTGTAGACTACAGGAGCAATTATATTTTAATCAATCTTTACCTCAAGTAATTATGGCCCCAAAGAGGTTGCCTTACTCTTATTTAGAAAATAAACCACTTCCCACTTGTCTGAATCCCAATTCCAAAAAGTAAGGTCCCCCTCTCTTCCATCTGCATTCTTCACTCAACTGTCCAGTGTGACCATAAAGCTTCCATCAAGCTTTGTCTCCTGCCATTGTCATCAACTCTTGTCCTCACCTGGACGGAGTGTGACTCCACAAAAGGTTCGGTCTGTCATCAAAAGCGGAGGGTCAACAGAGGCCAGCGAGGGGCCAAAGCGTCAACGTTAAAGCCGTGCCCAGTTGGGAATGACCCTCACTAGTGCCATATCAACCCTGAGGGGATGCTTAGAGACCTAGAGAGGACGTGAGGGGTCAGGAAAGACCTCCATTGGCTCACACTTCATTCCTTGGTGCGCTGACATGTCTTTTGTGTTGTTCCTTGAAAACGCTGCCGTTCCTTCACTGGGGTGAGAGGCAATAGAGATGCTTGGTCCCATTTGGTATTTGAAGAACATGTCAACGCTCTGTCCTTAATTAAGATTCATAGTTATTTTATTTGGTTTGTGTAAACTTTTACAGACAAATAGTCAGTGGTTCAGTTGTTCTTGATTTGAGACCTTTTTCACATAAATTCATTCTGTGGTTATCTGGTATATATTATTTAACTTAATGTAGTTGCTTAAATAATCATTGCTTGAGTTGTTGCTCCAGAGCTTTTTTTGTGTATCATTCAAATGCCATTCAATGTTTTCTGTTTTGCTCGTGGTACTTTTGAACCATGATTTTGAAACCAAGATATTTACCAAAATTTTAGGTGTACTCTTCCACCCTTCGTAATTAACAGTTCAAATACATGTTTTCATTTGTTGCGTGGTCAAGGCAATGGAAAAAATTATTATGGGCCACATGTTTGTTTCCTCGGATCTCCTTGACTGAGTCATGAGAAGTATGGTGCCATGTGGCAGTAAAAAATGCCACTAAATGTCCCACAGGTTTTGTATTTAAAAACCTTTACGCCACATATGCTCGCCCTTTAAGCTGTTTTTTTATTTGCAAAATAGGACTTTGTGTTAGTGGTGACGAGTAGGACAAAATGAACAAGTTTATGCTTGTGTTACGGGTAGTTGGGGAAAATAAGAACATTCTTTGTGGTTAAAACCAACAAATCTCAGAGAGCTGATAGAACATCAGTGGGCCAGGATTTGTGGCAAGCAATGTACAACACATGTCAGGAACCAGCCTTGCAGGAATGCAGCCATTTTGGGCTAATCGGTGGGCGTTCTCCCATAAATATGTAGTACGCATTGTTACAGTGTCTCTTGCAGCTCCTAAAAGTTGGGTTCCCAGGAAAAATAAAACGGCAACCTTCCATTATGTCGCAGTGTGGCTAGATTGTTTTTCAATCATTTGCTTAATGAATAAAATATTTTCATTGTGACAGATTTTTGTTGGTAAATATTAGTTGAACTCTACATCCCAATTGGAACATCTCCTGTAATGTTTTTTTAGTTTATTTCTACCCTTTGAATTACTTATGATCACTTTAATTTGTACTTTGTTTGGAATTTGAGTTCAGCAAAGGATGCTAACGGCAAGCAGAAATTTGTCAAGAAAATTGATGGATTTATGTTTTGTCTTTATCTTTTCATCATTCATCTTCCCTTCGTTCCTGTATTGGTTATGCAGATACAATTTATCTCATAATTTGTTGTCATTATTTATTTTTCATATAATTTATTGCTATTCGCTAGCCTTTGCTGTTTCACCTTAGTGTGAACAAAAGTCATGTCCAGTGTGTCCTATCAACGCATATCCACATGCAAGACATGTGTGCCACATGTTCAACTCCTCCCTTTTCCCCTCTGCCACCCCACCTGGTGCGCACACACGCAGACACACGTACACACTTTTCCTCTCTTTAATTATAACCTACAGCGCTGCAGCACTTCGTTTCATAGGCAGCATATTGTCTCTTCAAGGCTGGCAGGCAGGTCATAAATTATCCTGAAGGTGAGGATGGAAGTTGGAGGAGATAGTTATGAAAATTTCATCCGTCTGCCGTAGCGGCCACAGCTGCTCCTGTCACCAGCCGCACACTGGCAAAATTACATTGGGTCAGGCTCACATTGTGTGTCTTGGTACGTTTGTGTGTGTCCCATATAAATATGTAGCGTACGTGTGAAGTGTAACACCACACTTAGTTGATCACAGTTTCTCTTTGTGTGGGAACAAAGTGTGCAGTAGGTCAGCCTGGTAAGACCGGCCTGTCAGGGTAGGGAACATCTCTTGCATCCTTGTAACCTCAAGTTCCTGATGTAGAGGGTGACTGGGACTTGGTGAGTGGTGGCCCGGGCTCTCGGGGGCGGTCCCCAAGCTGTCTATGTTCATTACTTCTCCGAGAACGGGATGCGACCAGCAGGAGGCCACACCTTAAGTCGCTACCGACTGTGATCGTCTGCCACCTGGGTTTGAATGATTGTATAGATGTATACAGGAAATGTGTATTGGAGTTTAGAACATGATGAGGGAGGGACAGAGGAGAGCATATTGTAGGACAGAGCAGTGTCATTGTGTAGGCACCGCTATGGATGAGCACAAACTCATGTTAATATCCACAATTCAACTCAGCACAGGTGGTTAAATCCCAACATGTATCAATGTACCCCCGTGGTCAAAGGTTTTGAGACACTTCACCATTTACTAAGATGAGAGAGTGTCTCATAACTTTTGACCACGGGTATCCAGTCTGACTGTATTTACAACTCCACTACTGTGTATACTAGGATGAGCTCCATGCCGTGCCTGTGAAAAACAGGGCCTACACTATAATATGTGTACATTTGGAATAAGTCTGAAATGAAAGGGGGTAAGGGAGGCTCAATAGTGGTTCAGCTTGGCATGGGACAACTGTGCGTGCCATAATTATATTTTATAATAAAAATGTTTTGGCTTGCATCACACTTAATGAGCTGCCATTTCAGTCCCCTAATGTGTTTTCTAGCCCATTAAAGAGTGACCATGGAGTTCTGCTGTGGCATTTTCTTGACACAACAGTTTCTCAGCCATTCAAAGAGGCAGTTAGTGAAAGAATGAAAGAAGGAAATCCAAAACACAATAAAACTCCCCCCGCTTGCAGACCGATACCACCGCCCCCTTCCCCAATGCCAATCTGCTAGTCCCTGCAAAAATTCTATTAGGGGCAAAGTCCAAAGCTGTTAATTACAATTCTAACTAGCTCGCCTCCTGACGAATGGATGGTGATGTCGGATAAAGGGGATATCAGCGATTTCACTTCCTCATACAAAGGCTCCCTCTGAAATGGGTCATCAATCCCGCAGTGATAAATGTCTGCTAGAGTAATGACTCTCTTATCGGCGGTGGATTACTGCAGATATTTGTAATTAGTGTTGCCACACAAGTCCCCGACAGATGTTTTTGCAGGCGGCACAATATTGAAACCTTGCTTTGGTGCTAAATGGGAACTTTGTGGGAATAAAAGGCCTAGTTACAGCCATTGTCGTGACGGAACTGGAGTGTACGCATGTAGTTTATTCTGTGGGAAAGCATCTTTGGCTTCTGAGCTCAGCACTCACGTGACCGTTAAGCCTTGGTCTTTTAAAAGAACTACTACTTTTTGCCATTCTTACCAACATACTTGACTGATAGTTTTCTCTACATTTTTAATAACATGTACAAGTGGAAGTCTCAACACCTGGTGTTTGTGGACTGCCCAGAAAAAAAATAACAATCATCACATCAACATTGCAACCTAAAGCATCCATCCAACCGTGTTCCCTTACATTACCTATTATAAAAACACAGACAAGCACTAGCTAAACAGAAACTATGGTGCTGGGGACCAAGTGTCAGATGATGCACGGGTGTCATAAAGTAGAAATGTCGTAGGTCAAGGACATCAGAACCCCAGGACTCCCTATATAAAGTTCTAGACCTTTGTTCTATATTCCATATTAGTTTTGTTTTCCATGGTCAGAATAAAAACAGTCCCTAATGCCCAATACACCCACCCACCCATCTACAGACACATGCAAGGACCCCCGCCTCTGACAGACGTGTAAGCAGATGCAGCCAGAGTTGGTAATGGCAGGTGATTATAAGCAGCACACGTGCCAAACTAATTAAACCCCTGGGCTGACAGCAGCATTTGGTACCCCCAGCATCCTGGCATCGCGGACCTTATAATAATTGTAGCAGCAGCAAAAATCACCTGCAAGAATGCAGCCAATGCGATCATTTATATTTCGCCAGGATGTTCCTACAGAGGCTAAAACATTGGTTCACATGTTATGAGAGGTAAACTGGGTAAACAGATGGGCCCTGCCTGTTAGACAATGTATTTTATACTTTGCTATGACCCTGATCAATACCTACCAGACATGAGTCATCTCCTATTAATATTCATACTTAATAAGATGCAGATGCCTGATAATATCTGACTGTTTTTAGTAATATACAAAAACAATGTTTCTCAATAGCTTAACATATATTTTTTGTAACTTCACTGCACTTCATTTACTTCATTACCCCTTGGTGCATCTTAAGGAAGTAATGTGACGGATGACACCTTGGGTCATCCCACTGGAAGTTTTGTGTGTGTGGCAAGTGGGTCAAGTGGGTCATGGTAAGACAAGGACAGTGGGGTTCTTTAAGTCCTCTCACTTCCGAGGTCATTACTTCTCCAGCTGGTGGGTAGGACACCTTCAGTCCTCCTTTTAAAGGTCACGTTTGTACTAGGAGGATGCCCACCTGCGCACATTCTTTGCGTGGTTACATGTACACCCCTCACACGCACCTGGATTGTTAAGTAAGTCACGGTACATTCCTACAGTTGTGTGTAAATTAGTCGAACTGATTCATGTGATGGCCAAGTGCTCTGCAGCAGGTATGGCCTGGCCCAGGTGCACATCTGCTGCACTGAGCTCACAAGGTGTGTGCTCTCCAGGTGAGAGGTAAATGTGATAAACTGTCAGGTTTTGTTACATTATGCGAGGAATGTAAGAGGCCTCAGCGTGTACTGTCAGATTTATGTGCTGCGGTTTGGTGGTGTCATTGAGCAATGACCCCAGAAGCACTTTCCTGTATTTTGTCAATGTATCATGTTTGTTTGATAACTGTTAGCCATGGGGTGGCCATGTTTTGATTATTTTAAGTCCATATAGCCAATGTAATTATGTTAGAATAAGGAACATTTCATTCATGTTACTTGGAGTAATATATTACATTTGAATCTCCCTTCAGATGTGTATGGCTCATTCAAATCAAATTTGACTGGCAAGCTTTTATTCAAAGATTACTGTTGATCCCCCCGTTGCAAAATGCAAGTGAATGAGCTAAATTTGAAAAATATCATGATTCATCGATGAGCAATAATATCACAGAAGTTATCGTATCTGGGTCTATAGAAGGGTGTACTTATTGTGAAATCCGAGCTTGTTAAATATAAAGGTAACTACAGGTGAATATACGATATGTTAATTTTCAATTCTGGTATTTTGTGCAAGACCATCTCATCGTTCCGCCGGCCATCATACATAACATAATTTCCTCTGGAACACCTTACAATCTCTGACTGAAAACTAATGTGTCGGCTGTGGTTGAAATTCGTTGATTTAATTATGTCTTGTTGGAAAGAGCCAGAAAACTTGCCTAGATGTCACAAAAATTGCCAACAATAGTTACCGTACATTGTAGCCGTGAAACTCTGTTTCAGGCTAACATTAGCCTTGTTGTTATTTGGCATCGATTTGAACCCTTAATGGCATAAAGAGCAAATTGAAGGCGTCACTGATAACAACACAAATCTTTGTGGCTGCAGAAAGACAACATTTGTACCAAGACCACCACCCCCACTTTCTGCTGGTATCAACATTACTAGATAGTAATATCTCACTTTGTCGATGTGTTAATGAGCACAGGCTCAGCAGCGGCGCTCACAGATGCCTATCAAAGGGTAGAAAACAAAAAGAGAGTGTAAGTAAATACAGACTGTAATTAGTATGACATCGCTGAAAGTAGAGATAATGCACGGCAGACCGCTTCAAGGGTCTTTTTCCTTTTTTTTCTTTCTTTCCCTTCCGGAAACCTACTCTCACACTTGGAGGCTGGGAACAAATCAAAAGGTTTTAATCAGCTTGCTACAGCACATAATGAGGAGCCACTAATCCGCAGTTATCCGCCGCCATCGGCCACTTACACTCGCGTCTTCAAAGAGCTTCTGCCTCTTTTCACATTGTGCAATTCAAACCTAACAAGTTTACATTATGTTACTGCAAGAAAGTCGCAGAACTGTAGCATTGGAAGTGTTTTAGTGACATTAGAATGACAATGTATAACTAGGATGTCACTAGGTGGAATATAGACCTCCACTATTGTGGAAAAAATATTTAATGATTTAGTAACATACATTTCTTTGTTCATTGGCAAGTATTTTCTTGAATCTTGATCATGGAAGGTGACAAATAAAAATGATAGCTAAAGATAGGAGTTGATAGGAGTTGAACGTGAATGAGTAAAGGCAAAACAAATACTCCTGACTTCATTGCTGGCTCTGGACATGACAAACTTGGCTTTACCAAATGTTAATGCTAAATAACTCTTCCTCGGGTTAAATATTTCAAAAGAAATTGATATAATAATAATTGGACATAGGCTTTGTCATCATCATTGACTCGACAAAAAGCCTAATTGTGATCATACCCAGAAACTGTGTATGACTAAATTGGTAGTGCTTCTCCATAAGGTGCGTTTTCCCGGCAAAAGACCCAAATAAGTGCTAATTTCGGATTCGTAATTTGTCATTCTGCAGTGATGGATACATCGCATCACCCCCCGAGCGTATCACTTACCTGTCTTTCACTTACCTTCAGTCAGCCAGTAGGAGGCAGATCACCGCCCAACGTCTTTTCATATTACCTCACCCCAAAGTTATTACGCAGAAAGGATTGTGTGTCGTGTTACCGCAAGTTTAGAGTCCTGATGGATGTGGGAAAAAACTGTCCTTAAGCCTATTTGTTACTTTTCTGATCATTATATTTGATTAGAGATGCCAATTTAAACAAATATGGATACTATCTGTAAAGGTTCCATTTTGTCAATCTTAGAAATTGTATTGTAATACATCTAGTTATTCTAAAAGAAACTACTTAGTTTCATTGAATTGATTATAATTGGCTTTTGCTCTATTTTAAGGAGGATGGTTGGTACATTTTTCTTTCATTTGTTTAATGGGGTAAACAGTCAGTGTGCAAGTGAGGGATCCCAGACGTGCGGCAACCTGAATGCGTGAGCTCCATTTATTCAGCCGCTTCATCTGGGAAAACATATGGTGCCATTTGGAGGCCCAGACTGGTGCACGCTGTTCTCCTGTAATTAGACTGGCCCAGCAGAGCAGCTACACAAGTGCCCGGTGATAGCAGTAGAATATGCAGTGTGTAAGTGCATCACCATGCAGCACGGGGGCCCAGTGCACACATCCTGTTAACAAAATGTTCAACAACTTTGACAGAACAACTTTGGCAGCCCGCACATGTGCGCTGCAGGCAATGCATGGGGAAAACATGGACGGCACCCTTATTTAGGCTATCTGCTTAAATATGAGGTACTTAAGGACATGAGTGCTTTCTTGTCACATGTTATGCCACTGGGGTCTTTGAAGAAAATATAATGCGTGAAAACAATCTAAAAGAGGAGCTATTGCTTGTGTAAATGTCAAACTAAAGCCAGTAGCAGCAATTCAGTGAATGTCATGTCCACGTTTAATTTATATATATTCTCAAATATTAACTTTCTTTATGTTACTGAATATGTCAGGAAACATCCCACTTTGCAGTCCAAATATATTAATGACTTTTCTTGGCACTGTTTGGCCACCAATCCATGTTCTATAGCACTATTGTCATCTTTTATTATTTATGTTCCAATAGTAATGGGAATTTACCATTTAAAATATTTTAAATTACTCCCAAAAAATACAAAAAAATTAGAGGCTATATTGAGTTCGTGTGTTGCAATTGCAATGTTCTAGTCAGGTGTCTCATCTTGTTTTTGTTATTGGAGTCATACAATACTTATTGTATATTTCATTAACTATCAAGTGAGAAAAAGCGTTAAGTAAAATGAACGGCTAGAACATTGTGGCCTCTCCTAGTCTAATATGTACTGACAACACACCTTCAAAGGCACAGTCACACAAGAACATACTGTACTACATACCATTACGTACTAAAGGGGACATTTCTTGCTCCTTACTTTCTTCTTGCCTGGCTAGCAAGTAAATCTACATACGCCTTCTTGCATATTTCAAAGAATTTAAGATGTGCATCATGAGTAGTGAATTATGCATCTGGCCGCTACAACGAAGGCGCTTGTTTGAACCGTGTACTTCTTTGCTCATCACAATCACAACCCATTTATGTAACCAAAGAAGGCAGTTTCTAAATTGGACAGGTGATGTTGAGTCTGTTCGAGATCGGACAGGTTCTTACGACTCTTACCTCGTCCTGTGGGGCTTCACTGGAGTGTTGTTAGAGTATCTTTGTAGACAGCGCTGGGTTGTTTTTTGTTTTTTTACGCCAATGTGTGCCGCCATTCGTTAAGAATGGCGAGAGATGAACTGAGTGAATAATTAAAAACATGCATGTTTCACAAAATGATGCAAACCTGTGCACGGCTTGTCAGTAGGAGGAATGGAGTGTCGAAGTAAACACGGCCTAAAAGGCTCTTATACATTATAGACAAGGAAAGAGTTTTCAATGCAAATGGACATGCATGACAGCAAAGATTTAGGACTGGATTTTTGTAGACAAGCATGCTGGTCTATGCTGATGTCGGTGGAAGACTCTTGGGTAACAAATTGGGAGTTCACGTAGCTGAAAAAAAATACAACAATAATGAAATCAAAATAAAAACTTTTCTTTTTATTGAATTTTTATTTTTCATTTTTCGATACGAAGAAGGCACCTTAGAGCCATGTTTTCTTTGCTTCACCTATTTTAGCTCAGGCCCCCCACATGTTGAAGCCACTATTTACAGGCTTTCTATTCAGCCATTGCTGCGTGGTAAATGATGATAACCCCAGCCTGTAATAAACAATCTCGTAAACAGCTCTGCAGCTCAGCCTTTAATTGCCTGAGGGGCTTGTAAGAGCTTTATAACACATTTATTATCCTCCTTTAATGGCTTGGGCGATGTGAGCTATAACATAAGCAACACTCATTTAATTTTCTGACATATATTGGCTCAAGGTTACCTTTTGGTTATTCTTGCCAACTCCATTGATTTTTGTACCTGCTCTCGTTTATGGCCCTAATGCATTGTACACCCCAAAAAAATTCTATGCTTCAATTATTTTGCCACTCTGTATTCCGGATATGCTTGCGTCTAAGGCAGAAACTATTACTTTGTTAGCCAAAAGCACACATCCACACTGAGCAGACGAAAGGGGCCAGCATGGGGAATAGAAATATTTGATGTTGAATCTCTCCCTATTTACAGGAGGATGCCTGTATAAACGTGTTCAGAAGCTGGAAAGCAGCATTATGACCCATAACCCTGAAGTATTTGAAATAGAACAGCAGGACTTACTTTGAAAAAGAATTGGAGATGTGCTTGGGGCTCACTGTTTATACCTTGATGTGATTTGGACTGAAATATTTATTTTTATATGTATAAAGGCCTGTTTATCGGTTCTTGTGTGCCTTTTGCCCATGTCTGATGGCTGGCTTTAAGAGACTGAGAGGCGATTTAGTGGTGGTGTTTTGTTTTGTTTTTTGCCTTTTTTAAGGGATGACTGGAGGTAGAATTTTAGTTGAACAGCATTTAAAGGATTCCAACTTTGGATATGTTTTAATTGAACTTTAGATCTTTTTAACACCTGTTTTGGGTCATAACTTTGTCAGCTTTGAACATTGCAACTGAAGTTTTGGTGCAGACTAAAAAACAAATCTGTTCCACGAGGAAAATATTTCAAATGAAAACTGTTTTTTAAGTGACGTGAACAGTAAGCAGAGAAAAATGCACTGGTTCCAAACTAAAACTTTTTATATCACAGCAGTTCTAAGCAAAGTTACTACTAGATGTGGTTTCCGATGGCACCATTTTCATTTCAATGAAAACCGCTCCAAATGGAAAGGATATTACTCTGAAACTGCACATATTTAAAACAATATTTGAATACCAATCAGTTCATCTGTAACTGAAGCAGTTTCAGAGTAACCGAAATGATTAAAACCCAATGTGTTCCTCGCGGAAACATGAGTTCCAAGTGGTTCCAAGAGGTTCCAAGACAAACTGTTCCAGAACCAAATAATTATTAGTTTTTTAAATTATTATTATTAATTAATTGGACCTATGTTTGATCATGTTGTAAAAAGTTAACAACCAGTGGTGGGGAAAAAAAAACAAGTTACGGAACCCATCTTTGGTTTAGTGTGAAAGTAGTTGGGCCTATATGCTCTAGTCTTATTTAAGGATATTTTATATCAAAGTTAACACAATTAGTCACATTATCTAGTAAGTAATCATAAAAACTATCAACAAAAAATGTGCTTGTTTCATGTAGACTTTATCGATTCCCTTTTTTTAATCCTGTTTCTAATAGCAGTTCTTTCTGCTTACAATCTTGCATCTCAATAGAGTCATGACCTCATGTGGTTTTTTGTTTGCACTTAGGTTTGTTTGAACGATTTACTGTGAGAAAATAAATGAACCGAGTTGACAAACCAATCAAGTGAGTGGGACCAGAAAGTATGCTGAAGTGTGAAAGCATCCTTTCTGGAAATTCTAATGACATTGTTAGTCTTTCCTCATGTTTCCTTGTCAAGCTCGCTCACTCTTCAAACTAGAGTTAACTCAGTTTGTCTTGCACGATCCACCTAATCACGAAATTATATTTGAGGGGTGTAATAGGAAGCAGCGTATTTCAGCACGAGGCACAGATATTCGATCAAAAAATGTGCCCTCACTTCAACATTTTCCCCCCATTATGATTTATTAAACTAATGCTGGGGCCTGGGAATGTACTTTTGCTTTCATCGTTGTTCTCTCCAAATACCAATTTCAACCCCTTGCTCAATTATTCTTTTGTCTGGGAAAAGCAAGGTATCAATCTTTTATGATTTGGAAAAACCTGATGAGTGCTATCTAGTGTTGGGTGTGTGTGCCAGAGAGAAGGCGGGTCCAGGTTAAAAAAAAACAGAAAAACATCAAATTGCAGAGTAAGTTCAATACTGAGCTGGTAATTTCAGGGATATCTCCTTTCAAAGACTTAAGCAGAATTTGTTTTGCCGTATGTTTTTGATCCCTTACTGTACTATGTTTCATTCCAGCCACGGTTGTTATCATAGTTGCAGTTGTTTGTATGTTATTTTAGCTTCTTTCTCAAGTAGCTATTTTGCAATTTGGAAAAAAGCACAATTTAGCTCCCATCTGTTTCCAATATGCTCAACGTTAGACAGATGGGCTCTGTGTATTGAAGCCATAGCAAAGTCCTGGCAGGTTACAGGGGTTTTGGTAATGAACATGCTAAATATGAGACTACGGGCTGATTTCATCATGACAAGGCCTGTAATGCTATTCTTTTTCACAAATTTAATCTTTCGTGCATTAGTCTCGCCACTAGCCTCAAATGATTACAGGATTTAGGTATCCGTCCTGAGCCTTGTCCTTCACCTCAGTGGTTTATTTACAAAGCTATCATAGTGACACTGCATAACACTGTCAGTTACCTATGAAACACCACATCTTTTTATTAAATGGTATTGTTCTGTGTTGTTGTCTTTGTGGTGTTTACCTGAACCATTATCCGTGTATAACATGGAAATCCAGCCAGTCCACCAACTATTGTCATAATTGTGGCATGGAAAGTATTGGCATTTGGTAATGCGTCCTTTGCATGTGTATATGCACACACTGTACTGTAATGACAAGTATAAATCGGCGCTTGGTAATGAAATATTGATTGATGTTTAAATTTCTGTCGTTGTGATGGCTCACTTGTTCTAATTTTTTAAAGTCTTAGGGTGAACTTTGATTTAATAAAAAAATAATACAATGACGGTAAACAAGAAAATGTTTTGTCTTTTGTCATAGTCTGACACATTGCTTGTTTGATCGTTATTGTATTCTAAATTAAACAGCAGATTAACGAGCACGTCAGCCAAGGAATGTAAACATTTTTTGTATGATACCTTTCTTGTACCTAAAATCATGGCAGATGACCTGGCTCAAAAACCACTTCTGATATAGTAAAATTGAGTCGCTTTGAGCTTTTTGATAACGACTCGCTTCCGTGCGGATAACCTATGAGGTTGACTTCCCATATTTTAATCCCTTTGATTAGGCGCCAGGGTAGATAGCTCAACCCTTTAACTGTCTTAAATATCCCTACTGTCTTGAGCTTGAAAGCACCGCCGCTCACAGCTCATTGTGGTCACATCGTCTGAAGCCCAAACTCTCCCTGCAAATTGCTGTTTGTTCAAAGGTCGGTACGGTAGCCTCCTTCCCTTGTGTCCTTTCCCGTTGTCCTTTATCCTGTTTCAGGTCAAGATGGCCTGCGCTCTTTTGTGCTGTGTTTATGTTTTGTGATTAACAGCGAGGATGTACATGGCAGACAAATGCACCTCTATCTCCACTCCCCTTTACAATTTGGAAGGCAGGGTCATAGTTTCCGTAGATTAGGCTGGCTCTCAGCAGAACAAATTCACTTGTGCTGGTGAACTTACATAAGAACATTTATTTCTTTGTATGGGAAATGAAAATAATTGTCGTTTTGTGTGTGTCATAACATTCCCACAAAAATGCAATAAATATGTCTGAGCTACAGTAAATGAATACATAAAGCAAGATGATGACGACTTAATTTTGCTTCCCATTTAGTTTTAAAAAGAAGTTAACTGGCATGCTCAGTGGTATCAGCTAAAGTTTCTATTTTTAGTCTTCAATATTTGCTCCCCAGTATCACGGATTCAAATGAATAAATATATGTTAAAGAATAGGTGTCATAAAACTCCTGCATTGATCCCTTCAACCATCACAGGAACTTAGGTTTGACAGTATTTGTCACGAATTTGAGATGGCCCCACTTCTTGGTGCCACAGGATAATTTTCACTTCCCTTCTTGTAAGTGATCTCCTTCCCTAACACTCTATACTTCATATTTTCGTAGAGGGGTTATTTGGCCATGAATAAGCGTGTGTCACAGCCGTTTCACAATCCCTTATAAGTGAATCCCTCAGCCTGCGTCTTCGCCTTGCCCCCAGCAGGCCCTGACTCTGAGTTTCTCTTGATAGCCATGAAAGGATTTGGGCTGGATGGGCCGACCCGATTGGGCTGATTGCTTTGAATGGCTAAAGCCGTCTTTGGAAGCCGGGGTGGATTGGTGGAGGGGGTGACGCTGATGAGCGCCTGTGTAGTCACTGCCTCTGGGAGGGACCCTCACTAATACTCTTGCATTAGATATTCGGCATGAGGCTAGGATCACCAGTCACCCCCAGCCACTTATGCCCGTTTACACTCATAAAAACACAGATATTTACCAAGTAAACTTTTTGACTTGCAAATTGAAAAAAATATTCTTCCAACATAAGGTTTACTTTAAGTTTGAGAAATACCGCTTTACCTAGCCCAGTTTTGCTCGCTATTTCACCTTGTCCTCTCACCCTCATAAAACACCTTGAACATGGGTGAAGACAAATTACAGCTTCAGACACAGGTGTCCTGTTATGGTTTGTTTTCATCTCCTAAATGTCCCCAGGGTACGCTACCTGTGCTCTATTGTGTGGGGGTGTTTTTGCCGTTCTTGTCATGGGAGGTGTCACCAGTGGAGGCCCCTTAGGCTCAGACTGCTGCGCTCTAACAGGGAGGACTGCTTCTCCTTTTGACGTCCTGTCCCCCAGAGCACCCAAGTCTGAGCTTTAGGAACGCGTCCACGCCTACTGGCCATGACCCCAAACCGGTTACCCCTTGACGCTATTAATGCGGGTCATGAGAACAGACAAACTCAACTTGAAGCATCCTTGTGATTAATGTAAAAATGCAAAAAGGTTGCTATGACAAGCAGTACGTGTTTTAGCACAGACCCTATAAGCGTACATTTATGACTGATAGAAAAGTTTCACGTACTACATCACTGTCAAAAGAGTAATTGTTCACGTAACCCTACAAGTCGCTTTGAAATCAGGGATTCCAGTTCTATAGCAGAAACATGAACAGTTGCATAACTGAAGGATAATAATACCAAAACATTTTAAATTAAATGTATCCAAGTCCAAATTTTAAAAGATGACGATTTGCAGGAATTTGACAAAATGAAAGCACATTGTTTTCAATTTTCTTGTCTGGTTTCATCAATGCCAGCATTTAAACAATGACTAAACCTAAAATTAACATCAAAAAATACACAAAAAAGCAGCAATCTTATAGCTAGGTGGGCAGCAAGTATTTTTTTTCCCACATGAAAGCGGGAATTGGGAGTGGCAAAATAGCCGTAATTTAATGATAACTGACAAGCAGAGCATCTTATCATGTGAAACATCAGTCAGGAATGGAAGGCCTAATGAGAGTGTCTGTGTGTGGGTGCCTGCACGTGTGTTTATGAGCGAGTGTACCCTTTGACACCTTTCGTGGTGATGGTTCAGGTGAGTAAAGTGCAGATGAATGCCCGCAGGTAAAGAAAAACATGAAGCTCTTTTCCCCCCGTCTTTTTAAAGACCTCATCTTGTGTTTTTTGCAAGTCTAGCCACCTTATGTTTATAAGGTATATTAAAAATGGCTAGCTATTATAGTTAAATGGCTTCTGTGCTTCTCCAAACACTGTCAAAGCATTAGCTGACGCTCTGGTTACAAAGTCTGCCTCCTAATGAGAGACCCATTGGCTCAGCGAGGGAAAATACAGATTTATACCGACCCCCCCATCCCTACACCCAAACCTGTGGTTTACCTCTTGAAACAAAACCGCACGTGTCTGTGCGTTCTTTTCGTCTTTCTTGTACTCACCCCACTCACTGTCGCGACAGCTCACTCTTACAGCTAAACTTGATCAGAATTGATTGTGCAGCTGCAGATCTGTAAATAAATAGATTAGCGGCAGCGCCAAAATGTGGCTTGACAGCCGATGTTTAAAATTTGCTTTCAAGCCATGCGGCCAGAGAGACTTTCCATCTGCGACATTTAAGTCCAAGCCCAGTGGATTGATTTTGGCTTTTTTAATGTCATAATGGCACTTGTGACTTACTAACAGATATGTTAACATTTTTTACTGGAATGAGTTGGCCGTCTAGACTGATTCTCTTCCGACCAGACCCACTCATCTAGTGTTTGTCCTGTTTTGACAGTTGGTTCAAAAATGATTTTTTTGGAAATTGATTTAATAGCAACAGCAGCATTCCTGGCTAATATTTACTGGTTTAGGGATTGCATCATGGGTGATCCTTGGTGTGATTGTCACACGTTTGCAATTGCTTCAGAATCTTATTCTTTATGATACAAAAAAAATCATAATATCGTCTTTGATATCTTAACGTACACTACTTGACTGCAACAAATGTGTAATTCATGAAGTCAACAATGGGAAGTTTAATTATGTTATTTTGACTAACTCGGAACAATGCTGAGAAGCTCAGTAATCCTCAGATAAGAATAGAGCCGTTGCTTGCATCAAGAGATGCCATATGTGGTGGCTTTGGCATCTGATTAGCACGGCTCCCAGATGCCTACCTGCTGAGGTGTTCTGGGAGGATGCCACGGGGCAGATCCAGGACACGATGATTAGACTACACCCTCTAGGAGGTGTTGGAAAGGCCTGGATAGGACCAGGACTAAGGATAAAAGTTTGAGAAATCATACCATTCCAAAAAGTATTTCATTAATCAGTCATTCTGACTGTAATGACTGCCTGTGCACTTATATTAACACTCCAAGTATTAACATCAATATTAATTCAACTAAAGCATTAAAAGTCAAGATCCTGATGGTGGCCTTAGAAAAATAGGAAGAAGAGTCTTGTCACCAAGGAAAGACTTGCCAGGCTTTCTGCATGTATAGGGTATGATTTATGGAGGAGCCTCCCCCCTTGTAAGGACCTGAGGAGTATCATGCACCTCTGTAGGAAAAGAAGGGGAGGGAGGAGGTGTTGGAGGTCTTTCTTGTCCCTGATGCTTCTTTCACGCACCTACTGCTCCTCCTCTCATTTCAATTTCTGTTTCTAGTTTTGATGGATTATGAAAAAGCAATGGAGGACTGATGGGCGCTCACATTCTCCTCACTTTCATTTTCAAAGTGAGCCATTGTTAAACAGTTTATGTATTCTCTTTTTTCCCGTGTGTGTATTTGAGGTAACGAATTAGGTTTGGTTGTCTTTGAAACTTGAAAGGAAGCCCCCTTAGCACAGGCACTGCTACCACCACTACCCCACACCACCCACCCACCACCACTACACAAGCCTTGCACTCTCTCAGCGCAGTTGTCACACAGTGGCACAGCTATCTGCCGCGTTATTATAGTTATTACTTTATCGCCTCCCTGAGCTGTCAGAAGACACCCTGCCAGAATATACAGTCTGCATGAGCCATCAGTCCTCATTACGCCACACCCTCACACAATTTACACAGACCCGGCTGCCGCTCACACGGGCATGACAACATGCTAATGTGTGCACACTTTTATGCAGATGACAAGGGCCTGCATGCACCTGATAGGAGGTGCTGTTTTTGAACAAAGGGCCAGGCTAAAGTCATAAAGTGATGACAGAATCCAGGTAGGCATTATATAGTGGAGTTTAATGGGAAGTGTAGTTTAAGTTGCTTTGTACATTGCACTCCATGTCACTGGGAGACTGGCATAGCTGTGCAAGTTGAGTGTTTAGAACCATCAGTCTTGCCAAAGGCTTGGTAAAGTCACCTTAAAGCACTTTGAATGTTACTTCTCAACAAGTTAGGGTGACACGGTTTTGACTTGGTTAGCTCGAACATACCCAAAACCTTTCTAAATCTTGCCCAAGTCTAGTTTGTTCCCCACTCACTTGCACTTCAAGTCTTCCTCCAGTACTGCTCTTTGCACAGGTGAGCACTAAAAACCCTGCAGGCACTTTGGGCAGAACATGGCCCAGCAAGTCAGGCTGGGTGAGTTAGTGTTTTTATCAGGAATAAAGATCAAACATAAACGTCACCAAAGAGAACAACTTGTGTCAGTGTGTGTGGATGTGTGTAAGAGAACGCGTGTGTGTTTATTATAAACATAATGAATTATGTTTTCATCCAACCCTTGTAATATTTTGCCTGGGGCGTTTGTCATGAACAGATGTATGAGTCTCATCATTAGTGTCAGAATATGAAGATGGTGCGAATCAGATCTTCTTTGCACGGACATGTCGAGCTGATCCCTTCGGCAGTGACTCAACTCCTAAACGTTTGATGTAGGAGTGAAAGAAGTGTCCGCATAAGCGCCAACTAATTCCCAAAGCTTTGGGTTCATAAACAGAACACGTTCTTGAGCCTTTCTGTCACAATGGGATCATTGATGTAAAGTCGTCTCATTGCTGTTAATATTCATTTATTTTCTATACTGCTTATCCTAACAAGGGTCACGGGGGTTGCTGGAGCTTCTCCCAGCTGTCTTCGGGCACCAGGCGGGTGGCAGCCTGAATTGGTGGACAGCCAATTACAGGGCACACAAAGACAGACAACCATTCACACTCATACCTAGGGGAACCCTGAGAAAGTCCACGCAAGCCCAGGGAGAACATGCAAACTCCACACAGGAAGGTCCGGACCTGGGATTGAACCCTTGATCTCTGAACTGTGTGGCTAATGCGCTAACCACTCGAACACTGGTCCACCCTGCTGTAAACATATTTTTATTAATAACAATGACTTGCCAGTAAACCGCCAGTGGGTCATCAGCTAATGGGCGATTGGGCTGCCATCTGTGTTTAAAATCATGGCATTGCTGGAATAGAGTTGTCAAGTAGGTTTATTTTAGTGAAGAACCTCATAACTATTCATTTTTTGCATTTATATTTGGATTGAAGCAAAATGGCAACATTTTGATGAAAGATAATGTGTAGCGATTAGCAATGGTTTAGTCATAAGACAGGTGACAATTGTGTTTCAATTAGTTTGGCATGGATTTTGCCATGAAGCATTTTTTTCTGTTAGTTTTCTTTTGTGTTCCCTAATGGAGTGTAATAAGTTAAATAAATTACAAGGACTGAGCGGTGAGTACCACAGTTTAGGCTCTGGCGTTGATGGAAAGCTTGGTTCTTTTGAGGACTCGTATGGGGAATGCAGCTTTTGAAAGTTTGTGGTCTTTGGGTTTGACAGTGTTTTGTGGTAGAGGGAAATGAAGTCTGAGCTTTTGTTTTTGTTTTAATCTGGGGATGAAGGTCAAACAGCGCCAAGCTTTGATAGTTATCTAAAAATAGTGTGTACAACTCAGACAGGTGAAGATATATATTTATATGTTTAAGAGAGGCTAAATGTGGATGAACGTCGTGTTACTATCAACAAGTACAAAATACATAATCAGACTGCTGTCTTGAAAGAAGCAATATTAGCAGAGGGAACAAAAAATAACTAGAATGTCACTCGAGCAAGTGCATAACTCAGCCAAGGCCACGCAATCCTTCTAGAATAAATGAACACACGACACAATACTTAGGCGGGATACAAAATTTGTTAGAAATAATGGAGCAAAACATTAATGAGCCACTCCAGTATTGAGATTAATACATTTGGTTTGTAAATGCAAGAAATCAAACCCACTTTGCTCGCAGTGATGTCTGCTAAAAGAACAACTGCATCATCATGTATGGAGTTAAAATTTACAAAGAAAAACTTCCTCTAATATCTCAAATAAGTTCTTTATTTTAAAGCGTGATAGATCGCTAAATTGAAGAGCAGTCAGAGCAGTTGCCATGTTCATTACCGTACTCACTGATGTTTTGTCAATCGTGCTATTCGCTTTTGTCTTGTATGCTTCTGGCGATGTGTTTAGTTACACTGTTGGGAATTGTCCACATCCCTGTTTTACATTGTAAATAGCCAGCAGGGAAAGCAAGCAAGCAGAGGGAGAGTTGTGGGGGTTAACAAAGAGTAACCACTGATTAATTATGCGCATGCCCGATTGTGGCATGTTATCTGCTGCTATTAATGGCCAAGGATAATCACTCTGGATCGTAATTGCAGCCTCTTGACTTGGTGAGTTTAGTGTCCAACATCCATCTTGGAACTTGGCAAGGTGGTCCATTTCATTTACTTCTTCAGGATTTTCCAAGTCATTCTTTAGAAATGAACTTGATTTAATTTAGTTAAGCAGCTGTGTATTATAATTTCATTTAGAGAAACAGCGTTACTATTTGGGCTACATAATGTACAGTGTACAAACAGACAGTATGCACTTATTTTATTTTTTGATCACTAAGTATTCAAAAAACATCTCTTCTGCTGTCAAACTTGGTGGTGCATCATAACTGATCGAGCAACTCTTAACATATTTGCTAAAGTTAGTCATAAAACTTTATGAAACATTCTTTAGTCAATTGTCCTAGAACTTTGGGGGCGGGGGTTTGGAGTAACAACTGTCGTTCCTGGATGCTTTCAATAGTGTTAGCCACACACAATGTATGCAAGTTTGAACAGGAAGCAGCAATATTACCACACACTGCTGGAGGTTATGAAAAATAATTAGAGATCTGTGTGAAAGGGAAAAAGGGGGCTTTTAGAAACTTTTCACAGAAAACTTTTAATTCAACCCTTAAATGAGTGTCATTATTCTCTCTCACATGTGGTGATGGGAATTTATATACTGAAGCTATTAGGGGAGGAAAAGAAAAACATTAAAATATGAGCTAATGAGAAAATAGCACTTGGAAACTCACTTTTAGGCACCTTTGAAATGAGTGACAGAGCTGTTTTTTCAATGAAATGTGTTTCCCCAAATGTAAATGCCTGTTTTTTTTATCACTCCTGTCTATTAGAGAGGGAAATATAATGAAGATGAATGAGTTTATTTCTATTTTTTTCATTTGGGCACATTTCCTTCCTTATAAATTCGAGATGCTGATTGTTAGGAAGAGAAGATCAAATAAAATCAAGCCACGCTTATTTTCTTTCATTAAAAAAAATCTTTCTTACCCTCAATTTTGTAGTTAAAACATAATTAGAGGGGAAATAACTTATACGGGAAAATACAAACTAATCACAGTTTTAAAATCCAAATTTAGTCACATTCATAAACAGGCTGCATTAGACTTTGAAACAATGTCCTACTTTTTAATCATTATTAGGCGCTCAGTGCAAAAGCAAATTAAAAATAATAATAATGCAACAATCTTCCCTTTAACAAGGACAGACCAAGAAACTTGACATCATGAGCATGTTGATAATTAATCGTGAAAAAGCTGGTGTCAGTGTCCCTCTGTTTTTTTTAACCCTTTTATTATGGCTATACAATGCTCCCACAGATTCTTTGCATTAACGTTTCCAAAATTGAGACCACACTGTATACATACGTAGGTTTTTCTCAATGAAAGGGACAGAAGGCCCCCAAAAGAGAGGACTGAGGTGGGTAAAAAGGGAGTGAAATCTCAAAAGAAGGCGTAAAAAAAAGTCATGCTTGGGGGAGACACATTACCAGTCACTGCCCTTGATCCTGGTGTGTTTAGAGAGCGCTGTCAGCATGGCTAATAAACACTTCATTTAGTTTTAATGGTTTCAGCGCCTTCACTGCAGTCTTCAAAAGTAACCCTTTTATTTGGGTCATTTAAGGCGCTTCCTTAAGCTCCCACCCAAAGGACTGTCGATTCAGTCCACATTTTGCTCCCCTAAGAAAAAGGAATATCTTGGAAGAATACAGAAAATCATTGATTTTTTTTTTTACCCTGTGAAAAAGCTGTGAGATTATTAAGGGTAAGGAAAGGGCCATTTGGGCTGTTTTAATGTAAAACTTAAATCTTTGTCTCTGTCAACACTCCCTTTTTCCCGTTTACAGCGCCTCTGTGTTCCGTTTAGTCTATAGTAATTGTAAACATAGCAATTATGGATTGTGTGGGACTTAATTATAGTGAGTGTCGAGCCTTTGGGGGTGGGGGGATTCCTGGTGGAATGCAGTGACTGATAAAAATGCCAGCTCATCAACGTGCCGCCGCCGATGACGCCGGTGAGCGCAGACCGCAGGGAACCCATCCCTAGCGCATTACCCCCTGGGGCCCCCTTACAGCTAAAGAACCAATTAGTATTAGGCGGGAATTAATCCGAACAGGACAGTGACTGGAACAAGACCTCTGAAGGTGAGGGGGAATTAAAGCGATTGGCTTATTAGTTGTCAGTGCTGCTGCCGTTTAGGTTGTTGCCACCTTGGCTTAACTGGTGCGCGAGATGAACTCAACCCGAGATACCACTTTCTGTTTCTGTGTTTATTTCCCATCGAAGGAGAACACAGTGCAAAGCCACATTGCATTTTGGCTTGGTCCTGTTTGGTTCGGCAGAGGTTGAACAAGCATGTTGTGATTGTTATTAATCTATACAATTCTTATCATACTATAAATAAGTATCATATACTGTGGCAACCAACATAAACACAATACAGTCCTGAAATATCCAATTGCTCACTTAATAAACACTCAAAACCAAAGCAACTCCGATTTAAATATTCCTTTGTGCTGGATATTAAGGAGAAAACTATCTGTTGAAATTGGTCTAAGGGTATACTGGATATTTTCAACCTAAATCTTGAAAACTTATTAAAAGGCTACTAAATAAAATACAAATTTGCTCTATCTCTACATCCCATTCCATTCCTTAGTTTTAGACATTCAGAGCCCATCCCTGTTGTCAGATCCAATCAGCAAAAGGATTACTATTGTGATCCATGCCCGGTTTGCACATTGATTTTTAGGGAGTATGGCCCCCATTAAGGTCCTGCCTCAGGCTGTGCATGGGTCAACAGGGGAGGTTGTGGGTTGCCGTGACCCCAGCTGCAGTTTACAATCGATTCCTCCAGATTGGGAAGACCGAACTGTGCCAGGGAAGTGCGCATGGGGTACACCCCAACCCACCCGCCTCCGATTAGACTACATTAGCCCTCTGGTCAGAGCTGTTCCAGAGGTTGCTGTAAGTTAATTAGTACTTTCTTATGATATCAGTGATGACAGCTAGCATTGATTTAGCATTACTCCATTTCAGCCTCAGAGACCCAAGTACCACTGCAGTGGATACTTGCAACCCGTCTCCCGCTAATTAAGTGCTAACCCGATCTGACTGTTCATATGCCTACACGCCATCAAAGTGTTGCGCAAGGTGCTATTTGAAATCAATGTGGATTATGCAAAGCACGAAGAAGTAGAGGATGTTTATTTTGTAGTTTATCCTTCCCTTTCTCACTTTGAACAAGCTTGTTTTTACATAGCTTGTGACAGTCGCTGTGTTTGGCAAGGAGAGGTCGTCCTCTTACAATAC
Organism: Stigmatopora argus; assembly: GCF_051989625.1. Taxonomy (NCBI): domain Eukaryota; kingdom Metazoa; phylum Chordata; class Actinopteri; order Syngnathiformes; family Syngnathidae; genus Stigmatopora; species Stigmatopora argus. Next base: position 5,234,018 of record NC_135388.1, read on the forward strand.
TCGTCCATAGGATCTTCATATAAAAAGTGTCTCTTTGCATTTTCCCCACAAGGCCTGAGATAGAGGCTTCCACTTTGACATCCAGATGCAACCCTCTGTGGTTTTTTTTGTCGAGCATTGATTTTAGTTGTCAGTGGGCCTCAGGAGAGGACACAAAGAGACCAGCGCTAATTTCTTATTTTGGCAATTACTGTGTTAAGGTGTCAAAAGCGGGTTGCCTTTGTCTCTGCCTCTTACCACATGACGACGTCTCTGCTGCATCTTTTTCTCCCGCATAATCCCTTTGTTGTTTGACTGCCTGTTCTGTTCTTGTCATCCTTTTTTGTGGCCCTCACTGTCTTCCCTTTGTATTATTCACTCTTTGTTTTTATTTTCCGCTTTCTTGCTCTCTCACTCACTCACACATAATATTGTTATGTTTGTTTTACCTAGCACTTCAATAGCATTAACTACATTTTGCCTGTTGTGGATGTTGTCTGCCCGGGTTCCTGTGCAGGCAAAACGAACAATGACATATGAAACACCGTGCCTTTTATTGGCATTTCTGGGAATTATCAGTAACTAAAGCACTCTGATTAGCATTCAGGATATCGTTAGCAATAGTGCCATCTGCGTGTCTGATCCATTAGTGTGCTGACAAGAGCCTTGGGCTGGGCAGTAGACATTGATTCCTACTCAAGGCCCGCTGTCCAGCCATCCAGCCCGAGGTGCTGGTAGACACAGGTGTCTGGAGTCATTTAAAACATCTTTGATTGGCCCAAAGAAAGTCATATGCAATCCATTGTATGTGAACACCCCTTTGTAGTCTTTGCAAGTTTTGCACGTTTTCTCCAGAAATGTTATATTTTCCGCCTTTCAAGAATATGCATGTTAGTTTAACTGGAAACTCAATTGGCCAATAGTTGAATGTGACTATAAATGCCTTGCAATCGGTTGGTGCACACACCCTATTGCCCAAACAAATGGGTAGCCATTTGATAGAGCACAATGAGGTGACTTAATGACAAAAGATTAAGTATGCTATTCATTAGAACAGAACATTTTGTTTTTGTTGTTTTTAACTGCACGCTAAATTAACATATTCCGTAACTGTTAAGTTGCATGCAACAGGCAGTGGATGTCTTGTCTAAAACCCATGTGTTCCTGCTTGTGGTCTTTATCAAAACATATTTGTCAGAATCATTTGCAAATGACATCTTTGGTTAGTGTTAAAAAAAACAACATACAACCTGCAAACTCAGTATATGTCTTTACATGCTAGGCAAGTGCCGGAACATCATTCACAAATCTAAAGTGTATGTTATGGCTTTGTGACAAATCCCTGACATGACTCGCTAATCAGATAAGCGCTACAACCCCCGGGGCCAGTGAGGCGAGCAATTGGACAAAGAACAGAGTCTGGCGTGGGGAAAGAAACATAATAATAAATATGTATAAAATGTTACAAATTATAAGTGCTCTTCCATCAAGGCAGTTTATGTGATGTGTTCTTTGTGTATGAACCCGGTCGTACATTCCTCAGGGTAATTTACAACACGCCTTCAAGCCGCTTGTTTAATTTTGCTTTTTTTTTCCCACAGCATATCCGCATATTTTTCTTGTTGAGTAATGTTTAAGGTAGGGATAGACACGACGGTAATTGCAGGTTGCTCGGGCTTTAGTTAGCAGACATCAGTGCTCCCCCTTTAGCCCAGGGAAAGTGAAAAGGAAAAACACAGCTATCTCAGATAAAGCAACTAGCAAAAGGTGTGTTGCTGCATTGCTACTTCTTTCTTATTGGACTAGTTACGTTGCAAAAAGTTTAATTTAAGCGGGAAAAAAGTCTAACAAGAAAACAATGCAAACAAGAACGTAACTGGGACAGATTTTTTTTTTTTCCGAATGAGGACACATCAGTCTGTAATTGCAGCAGCATAACAAACACAAGCCAAAATTAGTCTCTCACAATAAACTGACAGGGGTATAAAAACAAGCCCGCGTACATGATGTAAGAGTATAATGAGGCATTGATTGTTTGTTCTCCATTTCCATTTCGGCTCCCTCTCAAATTGAAGGCAGCCACTTGTAAACAACCCTACCTACTGTATGTCTTTGCTCTTCTCATTAGCTTGTTCCCTTTATTCCCCACTAACACCCCCTCCTTACATCTTATCAGGCATAGATAGTCACTTCCTGCCCGTGGGAGCGCTTCCTGTTGTTCCTGACCATATTTTGGTCTTGACTAACCAACTAAAGTTTTAGAGGCTTGGTCCTTTGGGGATGTAGAGTATGTCTGCACACCGCACCTTTTAAAAAAAGTGCCTTTTATGGAAAGGTAGGGATGTCGCCTGGTTTTTGGCTGCCACAGTAAGACATTAACAATTAATGCCAAGTTGTGGTTCATGACCAAGATGGTTTTGGTAAGAAGCTGGTTTAGATAATAGTCATGGTGGTGAGCACAGTAAAACATCCTCATAAGGTTAACAGTTTAACTTGACCCTACACCAATGTAGTGTTGGAATTTAAAACAGAATGTACATGGCCATGTATAAGCCTGTGCCAAAAACATCTTATGGAAGAGTTACACAAGTCAATAGTTCATCAATATGTGGATTTGGAAAATTATTTACCTGGAATGGGGCGTCCTTGTCATCGATGCTTAGAAGCCATGTTTTCCATTCCGCAGTATGTGTGGCCAATTAGACATTATGCCTATGTAGTAGATACACGAATAACAGTTAGTTATGCCCTCGCACGCTGATGTTGACCATTAAAGTGATGTGACATTATTCGGCAATGGCGACAGTGGTAAAGGAAGTCTGTCGTGCACGTGTATACGTGGGCGGCTATATAAGCTGGCTGTAGTCTAGCCCACTTTTAGAGGCACTAAACCACATTTTGTTGCTGCCATCCAATTAAATGACAAGTAATTGGCTTTTATTTGAAGAGTCTTTTGCACCAGCGTCAATTTTAGACGAGTCCAGGCTTCTGCCAAAACAAAAAAATGTCGGCCACTTTTGCCGTTAAATGAATGCGCAAATACTTATGGTCTGGCAAGCATAACGGTTGTAAAAAGACCTAGTTCATGATGCCATTTGAACATTTAATAAGAACCTGCATTAACCAGAGTTATTAGAGGTGACCATATTCATCTTGAGTTCTTTGAATGTCGTAATTGATTTTGTAAAATTTTATTACGATTATTATTACTCAGTTACTGATGTATTTTTAAAAGATGTAATATTTTAATGTCAACAGTTTGTGTTTGAAGCTCTTTGGGATGGTGGTGAGTTACGTCTATATAAATAAACTTGACTTATGATTACCTAAATCAGACAGAAGTTGTACAAAGTACAGACCATGTGAAGGGCATAATTTAAAAAAGAAAATAGAAAATTCCAAAATTTTAATCGTTTTCATCTCTGGAGCTCCATGTGAGAGAGATATTGTCAAAATGATCATTACAGATGTATGGCTGCACCATGGAAACATTGTATAGTGAGTAAAATGACTATAAATTTCTTTGTATCTCAACAAAGGGTTCAAATAATCATGACCTACTCTGCCTGCATGCATTGCTGCAGTTGAGTCAGCAAACTGTTCTTTGCGATATACAGCTATTACAAGTCACACTGTGTTTTTGACTTGTGTGCTGCTCTGGCTCCTGTGCAGCCTAGCCACATCTAATAGACCTTCTGATGAATAATGAGTCCATACACCGGTAATGTTCTGTGCTGAGTAACTGCTGCATCGTGTAACTCAGCTGGCGTAAGATTAATGGCGGCGGCCCACAAAGACACTTCATTGCTCGGCAATGAAAATAAAGCAACCCTGGGGCTGAAATGAAGAGCAATGGCATCAGAGACACAAATGACTGAATGAATGGCGCGCCGTGAAATGGGCAAAACGTAGCTGTTTACCCCCAGTCCGGTGTTAATTGACGTGCGGTTGAGTTTATTTTTGAAGCTGCGATTAGCCCTCGCACTGTACTGAAAAGATCCTCTGCCAAGACTCTCCTTCAAATTACACTTGACACTGTGGAGAAACATCTAATAGAAGTGTGTAATGGGCTCTGATGACAAACTACACGCTTGGAAGACCATGTAATCTCCCCCGCAATTAATTAAACGCGTGATGTGTGTGAGCGAATGTGTGTGTACACCCTACCCCCAGCCCTCCCACTCCCCTTCGCCCTCGCAAACAGCCTAAGCAGATGCTGCAAAATGACAGAAATAACACCGCCTGTCACAGTAAAAAATGAAGGCTAACAAAGAATGGTACTTAGTGCTGACAGGGGGGTGGCAGATGCAGTGGTACGCGTGCTTCGCTGCTCCTTGGTGTCCCTCAACGGCACCTCGCAAGCGCAACATCTGTACCACCGCCCCGCCTAATTAGCCACAGACACCCTATGAATTGTCTCAGAAGTCCAAGGAGAAAGTGAGTTCATCTAATTTTAAAAGGGTGGGGGACCTAGAGTTCAGTCGTGTGTTTATGAACCTGGGAATGGCCAAACCTTTGTGTATTTTAAATCTTTTTATTTTGATCTGTCTTTGAAAGAGTGGCCATTTAAAATGGCAATTGTATAGGCATTTTTTTTTTGTCAAATCATTTTGATTAGGCTTCAATTATAGTATGCCACTCGACAGTGCTGGCAAAATATAAATAAATCATGATCTGAGTCATTATAAATTCCACTTGGAATATGCCATGATTTAATTTGTGTTTCCCCCAATTATTCAATGACAAAAAGATGTCCCTGTTCTAGTACAAAATTTCACCATAAGTGGCACTAAAACATAATCTTTCACTGCCAAACAACCCATTTCATTTGGATTGAATGTTTACCACTGTCAACGAGATCTAATTAGTTAACTTTTTGTTTTATTTCTGTACCATATGTTTATGTCGTCTGGCGATTTATCACTTCCTGATGGTCATTCAGCACCACTGAAATAAGAAATTAGCATTAATCAGCATTGTAGAAATGACTACAGTGTCTCTTATAATATATTAAAATTGACGACAGTGATGATAGCCAGAAATAGTGTCATAAATATCTTCCTGACATTTTATCGATACATATTGTTATGTCACCTAGCATTACCACTTTATATGACAGGTTAGTATTTTTGACATGGTAAAATACATCAAAAACTGCAAGACATCCACCAGGCCACCATCAAAGTTGTATTGTTTTTAAAAATGTTTTTACCCTTTAAAAGAAAGTAACTACATTTAGTAGAAGTCATAAAAGTTTTGTCTGTTTGAAGGAACGATTATTTTAGTCATTTCCATTGAGTGATTGATTGTTGTTCAAGATTGCACTGGTGGGTAACAATTTATAATACTGTAGTTTCTTATGGATTTCCCTCTTTACTTTTTCTATCAAAGCTGCTTATTGCCTACCGCAGTATCGATCTAAAGACAGCGAGACAATTAGGTCTAGGGTGGACTTTGATAATTACTTTTTACCACTTACACTTTGTGCGGCGATGAAAAATTTGCAACGCTTTTTTGGGGAGCGTCCGTCCACCATTGATTTGAATAAAGGCAATAATACGTTGTCTAATGAGTTTTACACTTGGCTGAGTGGCAAATAATCACTCGCTTTCTGATCCAGAACTTCTTCACACCTCTCTTTGCTTCCTCCACTTCTTTTTCGCCCTCTCTCGGCACACGCGCTAGAGCTAACGGAAATCAATTGCACTGTGATTTGAAGACGCTTCTCGCCAGGCCAATTGATTCCTTTGCCTGTTTTGCTTTAATATTTATTTTCACTAAGCGTCCGCTAAGTGTGCAAAATGAATATAGAGGGAAAACCATGAGTGTTATCCTGCTCAAAATTGCCAATTAAGGCTATGATGTTGATCATGTCTTGTATATACCTACTTGCAGCACTCCAAAAATGATGGACTGAATATGTTTCTAGGGATTATTGCCCCCACACCCCCCACCTTCCCCCCCACAGTCCCATCCTACAAAGGACCAATCCATCTTGCTTAGGGAGGCAATCTTAGGTGCACTATATAAACTAATATTTGTGTATAACCTCAGTCAGACAATACAAATGATGGTATGATTTTTCATCTCCTTATGCATACAGGGAAATATGAAAAATGGAGCTTTAGGAATATTTGCGGGGTCTTCGAGGCGGGTGGCTGGGCCGCCGAGTGCCCTGGGCCACGCTCCTCGTCGCCGCCGACTGAAGAGTGATGAGAATATTATATCCATCTGTTTCCCTTTGCCCACCCCACTTTGCAACCCTCCGCCATTCCCGGCACGCTAATTCACAGAAAGAGGGCGGAAGGGTGATGTGGCGGTGCACGGACGGGGTCACCATTCCACCTTGATCGCCCCGGTTAGTGTTATTGACACAAAACCCGGCTGCCCCATACTGACTGATGGGACTGAAACCGACTGACTTTTGTTGTGACCGGTGAACGGTTCGACAGATTTGTGCTCTTCAGAAGTTTTTTAAATAAGTGCCTCTCTATTGTTTGTTTTTTCACGAGTGCCACCCAATTTTTATTGGCAATTTTAACAAAAAAAATGTTCACTTTTTGCAGAGAGAAATGACCAAGTACTAAACATGCAATACATTTCCAGTGAATAACGGTTAAAAAAAAAAAACTATTTATTTACACTTTGTGATTGGCTCTGGAATGCCTGTAGAGAAATACAATGTTCAATTAAAACAGATACAGCATGTAAGTTTAAAAAAATGATATTTACAAGACATAACTTAGAAAAAAACTGAAGCATTTTGGTAAAAAACTAAAATGAAAAAAATAAAAAACTCCTAAGACAATATAATGCGATTCAAAAGTTAGAAATGTATATAGCTAAATGAAATTAAAATATTATTTGAAATATCTAGATATATTTTGCCTATTTTGGGGAAAAGATGTATAATTGAAAGCGAACTAACAAAACTAAGAACTTGGATATATCTCATAGAATGAAAATGTGTCCAAATATTTGAGTCAAAATGAACTTGCTGTTAATTAAAACAAGATAAACCCTCTAAGAAAATTATGGCAAATGTGATGAAACTGAAAAGATGTGGGTGTCTTTGGAAAAACTGCTGAATCCCACAGAATCCAACCATCAAGAGAAATCCCTTTTCCTCGTCTCCCCTTGACAAGTAGCTGGTGACATTTAGCCCCTGCGCTCCCCACTCCATCTCCTTGCAGTTTTTATTTTTAGTTTATTGCATTGGAGCCTCCTGTGTTTTCCCGGCAAAACCTTTCTCTTTGCTCTCGATATTTCTGCATTATTGTGGCTTTGCCCTCTGCCTCTCAATATGTTTTTCTCCCCCACACACTTTTTTTTATTTCATTTTCTTCCCCGCTGCTGTTTTTTTTTTGCATCTCCTGTCCATATTTGCTCCTCCCCTCGCTTGTCTGTGATAAATCGGAGGTGTGAGCAGCGGGCGGCGAGCGGTCGCAAGGCATCTGCGGTGCAGCTGATGAGATAAGTGGTGCTCATCTCTCTGGCCCATATGGAGATTTATTGAGCCAGCATAGGCGACATGCTAGCCATCACTCTCTCTGGCCAAATAGACTCCCACTCGTATGTGTTTATTCTTATTGTAGGGAGGGGGGCTGGAGGAGCCCCCGGAGGCCCTCGGCGCCTCAGAGGAAGCCTGCGGATCATTGCCTTCTATTAGATCACCTAAAACAAGCCACAGCACTGTGACACTGATGGTCCAATTTCTCTCTATTTCTGAAGATCACATAGGCATATGTAATAAGGTTATGGTATATAGTGGTTTTTCACATGCACGTGTCATTGCTCTTACTTGTTTTCAAGTCTCCTGACGGTGCATTGACAATTCTCAGCAGAAGGCCACCAACTAGCTTTGTAGCTTTGAGGACCTATGTTTTTCAGACCTATCTTTGCCAGCGACAGTGAGCGACAGAAGGATATTTTTTGTTTTGTTTCTAGATGGCAGAATATACAAGAAACTTGTATATCCACCAGTTGCCATTCTTACAACACATTACAAACACAATACATTTGCGAGGGAATTTAGGATAATTGTTTTGTGTATATACCTGCATGCTGCATTTGCCTTGAGAATTTTATATAGCCAAATTTTCAATGGTCTGAAAAGATTGGGGTACCAATGACAAATGCCTCTCACCCTTGTTTAGTCTCGAGGTGAATATCTGCTGATGACAACAACACTTCCAGACAACAACATAAAACGATGCCCTTGCTTGTATCAGAGATCTTAAGACTGACCAACACACCCCCACTTTGATGGCTGTCTATCCTCCCCGTAGTCGCCCCCCAAAACATCCAATCCACTCACCCGACAAGTTCTTCACAAATTGCTTTTACCCTCCTCACCCTCAAACTGGAAATGGTCTGGAGGGTTGGTGATGTGGGGGTTAGTTCTTGAGCACTCAGGTTGTATTTAATCATAGCTGGCAGGATGAGCGGGCTTTTCTCTTTATGAAAGGTATTAGAAGAGCGCTTGTGTTTTCACTCAGCTTTACACTCTGCTCCCCACCCCGCCCGAGTCCTTTTTTTCCCCCTGACCTCTTTTACCTCTGAATTTGATAAAGTCATCCCTCTATGCGCTATCTCCTACCTTTACTGGGTCTCACACCTCCGTCCCGCAGCATTTGTCAGATATTCTACCCGGCAGTTCCGATCAGATCGTGTAGTTGAAAGGGGATTTTCAGGGGCGAAGGAGCATCAAATGTTTCCTCTTCCTTTGACCGTTGAAATGGAGGAAAGACTGGGATTGGCGCTATACATTGTTAAACACATTCGGATAGTACACTTTTGATAGAATAACTTCTTGTGCCGCACCCTTGCGTGACTTCCTCCAGCCCCGGTTGATCTGTACTACTTTTGCTCAAGGGCCTCGTTGCCTTTGATCTAGCTAAAGAAAAAACGGGGAAGCATACACAGAGTGTGAGGGTTACAAGGCCTTCCAACGCAAAGGATGCTCTCCATTCCGCTTCATGTTTGCACTCCCGGGGTCTCCAACCGTACTTCACAAGTGATACAGCCGACAGACACGTTGGTCATTAAGTAGATTGACAGTGATTCTGTGGCCTGCAAAGCACAGACAGCCCCACCAACAGTTCCTTTGAAATACTCATGAGCGTATAGATCTTGTGTGTCTAGGACAGAATTAACAGAAGTGAAGTGAGGGTGATGGACACCTGCGTACTTGCATCTTGGGCCCAGTGTCTTGTTTTTATAAAACTATGGCTACTTACGTATATCACGTTAACCACTGCACAGTACAACTAAAATTAAGCAAAATGACTACGCAGCTGGCAGACCACCAAGTTGTACTTAATAATTCAGAGGGGACCTTCTGACAAAAGCACAACAGACACGTAACTCGCCGAATGTTGATTATTAAATGTATTCATCTGTGCAGATTGCTACAGACAGATTCTGTTGTTCCCAGATGGCTAAACAAAGTTTTGCTCTGACCAACCAAGGTCGCAACAATGCTGAATATGTAAGAACACAATTCAAATCAGATTATTTGAAAGAAACACTGATAATGTACTAGGATACCAGCACTAGCATAACGTTACTTGGAAACGGTGCAGCAAGGGAAATAGCAACATCGCCTTGGTGCGTGAACTGCAAGCAGTGAAAATTAGCATTGCCCACTTTTGCAATACCACTGAGAGACGAGAGGCTGTCTTTATGAATTATCCTTAATTACTGCCATTTCCTAAACTAATAAAGCTGCTTAGTCTTTATGGCAAGTATCAGTTTTAGCTGCACGCATAAAAACCACAAAGCAAATGTGCATCTGTCCCACTGTTTATACACAGTATTTGTGTGTGTGGACGTTTGAGCAGGTAGGTGTGCCCGCTCGTGCATTCAAGCGTACCTGGTGGTGATCTGTGAGTATGGAGCACAAGAGAGCTGGCTGGCAGCGCCCACAGTCCCATTAATTTGGCGTAGGCTCCCTATCAGCAGCCACAGATGCCTATAGACACTTAAATGAGTCTCCAGCGAGCAGTGGGCCGTCTCAGGCAGCCAGCTTGGACCTAATGGGCTGGAAAGCCAGCGTATGTGACGGCAGGAGATGAGGGCCTTATTTACACAGGCAGACATTAGTGGAGGGACGCTGATTCACTGATTAACACGTCAGCTTCTTCACTCGGAACCAGCCCTCCCTCTTCCAAGTTCTTCAAATCCCTTACCTCCGCTTTGAGCCATTTGAAAAATCATTTTTTTTCCATTAAGAGATCCCAGGTGGGGTACAACCTGAACTCATCACAGTGCCATTCTGTATGCTATTTTTTTTTCCATTTCAGATAGGTGTGTCATTCACTTTCAATTCAATTCACTATTTCCATTCGGCACAAGTTGTAGTGTTCTCAAATTTCCAATCGCTGTTTAAATATGTTCTTTTAATTTTCCAAAAATGCAGTTTTTATTGTACAGTAACACACAAGGCGGCACATCAATGTTTACAAATAGATCAGAATAGTCATAATTCAACTAAACACTCCTAAAACACATTTGTAATGTGTAACATTAAAGACTATGAAAATCCAGAACATGGAAGGTTTCCACTGGGTTATCATCTTTTCTGCCTTGTCCTTCAAACCAATACATGGACCCTCACCAATAGACAGACATCCACTATCTATGAAATGCACACAGATGTAAATTAATTATCGAGCTCAGGTTGCTACATATAGGAAAAAGCATTTGTGAGTGATACTGACCCCTTCTGGAAGGATGCTGCTTTCCGTGTAGCGTTGAGTGAGGCACTGATGTAGGGAGATTACTTTTTGAATGTTTAAGTGGGTAAGCGTTGGATCAAGGGTCCATTCGCCTCGCCCGCCTTCAAACCATCAATGCCTCCTGACCGTGCTGTTGACGGGGATTGTTTATTGAAGGGAAAAAAAAGGCACAGGGCGGGCCCAGCGATAAGTGATGCGCGGCTAATGCAGTGATTTGTGTCAGTCACGCCGCATAATTTGTTACAATCGCGACACTTATTGCAATATAATATATTTATTCTGGTCAATTACGTGTCGCGGATGTGTGTTTGTGTGTGTGTGTGTGTTGAGGGCTTGCAACTCAAGGTGTCACATTCGAGATGGGTAGGGGCGACTCCCGATCAAAGGAAATGGAACTAATTTGATTCTACAGCCTTCACTACGGAGAGATGATTGTATTGTATGAGGAGAGAGCAGCCACTGTGCGCAGGTATCGAGATGACGCTAACCTCATTGGGCCAGGCTCTTTTAAGTCCAATGCCAGTGACCTTAGAAATACATTCATCCTGACATGGCAACAAAACTTGACATAAGTTAACTCGGTTATATAAAGTCTGAGCTTTACAAACTGTCAAATGTGAAAAACAATTCTTACATCAAATCCTGTCTTCTGAGAGTGTTTGCATGAGGTCTTCTTAATCACTGTTTTAATTAGAAGTGTTTATTTGCATTGGCATTACCCAGTATCCACTCCACCACCCACGCTGGTCAAATACGGTCAAGGAAGTTTCCTGATCCGGACTGCAATAAAACCAATTAATGGGCGCTTTCATTGTTGGCTTTTGTTGGCCTGCTTTTGGCTCAGACCCGCCAACGTAGCGTGAGAGAGAACATAAAAGCGAGGCAGGCAGCACAGTCAGGGCATGTAGCGGACCAGTGCTTCCATCGATCCGAGAAGGTTCATTAGGTAAGTGCTGGCATCACAGATTGATGTCTCTTTAAAGCAGTGCCTGCCCAGCAGCTGACAAGGAAAATCAGCGGTATTGAGTCCCTTAGTGGTATTTTTGATGCTGTATATGCGAGTGTGTCTCAGTCTGTGTGCATGTACAGTATTTCAGTAATGTCAACGAGCACATGTGAGCCAATAAAGGGAATGTGTGTGTAGCAGCATTTGGTGCTCCTGATGTGTTTGTGCACATTTGTGCTTCACATCGACGCAACGATAAAAGCAAAGTCTAGGGCAGTCGCTCGGCAGCAGTGTTCCTCATTATGTACTCAGCCTTGCGACTAAGGAGCCTGTCAAGCTGTTGCTGCATTTCCACCATTGAAACAATTTTTCATCACTTGGTCTGTCATCAGTTATCAGGAAATTTTGACCAATAAACTGCAGAATTATTCATACCCAGCCTGTTTTTAAGGTAGTAAGCACATTTGTTTGCTTGGTCTGTTCTAATTGGAATGGACATGATATAAAAAGTTGTAAAAAGAGTATCAATTTAAAAAAGCAAAGTTATATTCTTAGAGGTAGACATACAGATGGGTGAGTATATACCAGATTGATGGGTTAATGGTGGCCATGCGGATGGGCGGGTATCAAAGTAGATAGTTGGTTAGGGTAGATTCTATAGAAGGATGTATTGATTGGTGGGTGGAAAAATGGATGGATGGAGGAATGAGGGATTGTGAGCGCAGGAAGCAAGACCCAGTTTTTTAGCTTTGATATTTTAACTCATTTTCACTCCTCAATAAAATCAATGCCATTTTAAAAAGTAGACCACTGCCACTTACTATTAACAAATGCAAAAGAAGTGTTTGGATTGTGTAAAACCGAAGGCGTTCAAACCCTTGCAGGCCACCTCCACTCCTGCAGGGCATATCGCCATTGGCTGCCTCTAGGAGATTAAAGAGAATAATTGCCACCTGATTGGCCGCTTAATTTTTCATGGAACCTTTGTTACACAGATGAGTAATCAGCAGAAGATGTGCACCACAATTTCTGCCGACTTACCTTAAAGAATTATACTTGCACTTATACACGAAGAGCACTAATGTGTTCAGGTCAGCTAAAAAGTGCAGGGAGGCTACAACTAATATAATGTTGTGACGTTGTAGTTGTTAATAGACTCTAAAAAGACATAAGTAGAGCGCACTCGATTTAGCGACATCAGCAGTTGACTGTTGCAAGCCTGCTGACGCTGATCTCTTCCTGTAAGTGACCTACCTACCTCCTCTTCATAGAAAAATGTGTGTTTGCGTTAAGGTGTGTGTTGTGTGACGGTTACCACGCACGTCTCCTTCACTGTTCCACCTCATAGGTCCCGAAGCGGTGAGCTTCTCATGGTTGTCACGTTGAAGTGGGAGAGCAATCATTTCCTAGGACAACACTCGAAACCTCATTGCTGATTCCTGCCTGCTCGGATTAGTTCATCTCTTGGAGAGAGTATTTGCATCCAAAATGGGTTCACCTTTTTGACCGACCCCCCTCACTTAATGTGTAGCATAGCAACACAAGAGCAGCATTTAGCCAAATCAAGACAACAATACTATCGAAGGATAGCAACTTTTGTGATTCATAAAGACACCACTAGCACCATTTTGTAATTCTATACAAAATATTTACTTTAATCAAAATGTATGACTTCACTACTGCATTTGCATTGGTTCCCAAGTACATTGTCTACAATCACATTGGTGCTGCTGGAATCTGAAGGGCCAGTACTTTTTTCCCCAGTCAAATTCGGTTTCTCATCTATATCCTGCACCATTCTCTCTTCCCTTCTCCTGATGCTATGCGACATTTTATTACAATTGTCAGCAAGAGCACCCTTCTATTGTTCGGTGATTACGATAGCATGTGTTACCCTCACATCACCAGAGCAATTAAAACTCTGTAAATAAGGCTACCCTTGATGCATCGGTCGAAACAAAGGAGTCCCGCAGGAAGTTTTTTTTTGTTTGAAGGCGAAGTGACAAGTAGGAGAAGAGTCTTTTCATTAATTAGCAGACGGTCCCTTTAACCCAAGTGTGTTGGGGGCAGCTTTTATTTTTTTTCCGTACTACAATCACAGTGACACACATTTCTGACAAAAGATGAAGTTGTTTACATTTGTGTAGTGACTCGTATTATGCCACTGCCACTTTGGTGGCATAGTGTAAGAGTGGTGTTTCTTTGTCAATATAGTATATATTAACAGACTAAAATTTTCCTCATGGTATTCTGTAGTGTATCGAAAAATTGATGCCGGCAGTCTTTAATGCCTCATCCACTAAAAAATAGTTTCTTTTTCTTCGTCAAGACAAAAGAGCTCTTTGTAGATTCACAGCGAGACATGTGGAACATGTCATGTAGTTGGTGTCAGGATGTGCACATACTATTTCCGCAGCCACCCCCGCTTCACTTCATAAATTACTCAATATCGCAGCTTAGGCAGGTTGCAGCAGAGGAAGGCACGTCATGGAAAGTGGGACCAGCAGAGGGATTCGACAACTACTGCTATGCCAGCCTTCTTCCGAGGGCTCTACTGGAGGCTATATGCCTTACCAAGATCCTGTTTACAGGCAGCCAAAGAAGCTGCCAGCCAGCTATTTCCATAATGGCGCCTGGGGTCCTTCGTGGGATAAACTAGTACCTCTCAGCCGGAGATGAACCAACATAGTGATTTCAAACTGCACTTTGTTCTTGTTAACTTCCCTTCATGGATTCATAGTTTATTTTGTCACAATATGTGTAAGTGGTAGTACGGCTGCCTAGTGTTTTGAATGTCTGCTTCACAGTTCTGTGGTTCTGGGTTTGAATCATGTCTCTGGCTCTCCTGTCTGGAGTTAACACGTTCTTGCTGTAATTGCTTAGGTTTTCTCCAGCTTTGGGTTTGTCGAAGTGAAATTCTCAAGAGGTTTGATTGCTAGCACGAATAGTGTCTTTTTCTATATGTTCCCTGTGTACCTGGCCTGTTTGAGTAATTATGGTAATGTACTCCAGTCAATTTTAGACTACACTTTTGCCAATTCTCTATGAAATCACACAATTGATTTACCCACTCAGTTGACTTGTATTAGCACTAAAACCTTTTTCATTTGTCCCCTTTTCTTACACGTTTACCGCCCTTGTTTTCTGTCATGCGTTTGTGCCGATTTCCTTCTGCTTGAGCTGATGGTGTACTTGCCATGTACTTCCCTGTGTCTGTACATCAGTGAGCATCTGCTCTCTCAACGCGGTCCCCATGGCCTCAAATGTCAGCACGGGCATCTGCCAGACAAGTGCACACGGTGCAGTGGGCTTGTGTTTTGCCGCCTCCTCTTCCGCTACCTCTTCGTGTCATGTGATGTTTGCTGTGATTGAATGAATGGGGAACTCAGACTTTTTAGTGTCGTCAATCAATTGTGACAGTTTTTGGGTGAGGACCGTCAGGCAGGAGTTGTCTCTTGGGGTTTTTCTCCCTGTTCATGTGTGAAACACCACCACCAGGGGAGGTTCTTGTCCACTCCGTAATGTATGTACGTTCAGGTATCTCGGGATGTGGAGTGTGTACAGGATTTTCTTTTATACCACTCCATATGCTTCAGTGTAACTTTTAAGACTATCCTTTGTTTCGGCCTTATTCTGTGTGTATGCACAACATCTATTTTGGATCATCCGTGTAGAACAGATGCAGGGTAGGGAGACAGTCAGGAAGGTACCACATGGACCCCCAGTCCCCTCAGGTGGCGCCTGAGGGGCAGCGGGCCAAGGCGGGGGCCCCTCCAGCTCCCCCTCCAGCATACTTCACTCACCTCTCAGACGCCGCTATTGATTTGTCCACCACATCAGAAGCACAAGTTTGCGGTTTGGCTAAGTACTATTATTTTTTTTTTTTTTACCTTGACTTTTCGCTTTGACCAAAAGCAAATAAATACAATAATCACTCGGGGACCATAAGGGGGCACAGTAAAACAGTTGTGGACACAAAAACTGCCCGTCATGCATTTGAGGTGTCACTTACTGCTCCACTTTAAGGAAGTGTTTTTCTCTAGTTGAAAAAATTTCCAGGGGTCTTAATGACCTCTCTTGGGACATGCAATAGGATAAACACAAAATTAAACTACCACAACAGTAATAAATAAATATTTTTAGAAAATGAAACAAATAAGATTAACTACTCTTGAAATAGTCGAACAAAGTGAATTACCTAAACTCAATTTAAAACTAGATTTTCACAATCAAAGCCCAAAAAGTACCCCTAGTCCTGGTATCTGGGTAGAGCATACAGCGTTCCAGAAGCAAAGAACCAATTTATACTTATAAACTTAACATATTACCTAAAATCACCTGGAAAGTCCACACAAATGTAAACCTGCTGCTTACGCAAGCAAGCCGGGAAGACTCAAAGACAAATCGCGAACGTGCTTGCTAACTATGCTTTATTGGCATCTCTGTACTAGCTCAACAGATGCTCCTCTTGAAGAGGGCCTGCGGCAGATGACATACACACAAAACACACGTGAACAGCCAACTTGTGAGGCATCGCAGGTGCCAGAAAACATGAGCACAACTACGTTGCTCGTCTAGTTTCGTAACTAAACGCGCATTGCCCCAAGGAGATAATTGGTACCTCTGTGACATCCATTAGAAGGAAGTTTTCGGTGGACATTTGAAGGATGGTTGTTGTAACATGTCTTGTATTTTAATTAAAACAACCGCCCAACAGTTGTCAGCAGCGTTTAATGAGTCCGAAAACCGAGAACAGGTGTGAAGCTGAAACAATGAGGGGGAAAAACCTCAAGTATGTCTGTGTGTCTTTACAAGACATTGAGACACATGCGCGCACACACACACACACCATGGCTGAGGGAAAAATAGTTTGGCGTCACTCAAAACGTCATGATGCCTGCTTGAATAGTCCTTTTGTCATGACAGTGACAAAAAGCTGTTTATGAAGGCAAGAGCTATAAAAGCATATTGAATTACTTTCAAAGCTTTGGATACACTGATATCACAGAATACTTCGTTTTTGAAACTTTGGTCCCAAACACTTTTTTCGCTTAAATATGTTTGGTTCAGTTCATAAAGTTTATCTAAACTAACATTGACAACAAAATAAAATGACTAAACTATGAATTAGATAAAAGTAACCAATTTCATTTTGATTCATCTAAAGAAAACCTTAATTAAACGTTTTAAAGACGGCAATAGCTGTACATTTTTACGACTGAAATGTTTAAGCTTCAGACAAGTCAAGTCAACCTTGGCTTACATTTATTAATCCAGTATATACATTTTTCTCATTCATCTTCTGAGCTGCTTATACTCACAAGAATGAATGTTTAAAGAGCTTCATGCCAATGGCACTGAAAAGTTATGATAATTCAAACAAATTATAGTTATTTTACTGGATGTCATAACATTCTATTAGTAGTTTTTTTCTTGTCCATGTTATGTCCACTTTTCTTCGTGACAGGTTTAATGATATTGCATGCAACTCCACATCGTATCTGACATTAGCGTGCGTTCATGGCACCCTTAACAAGTTGACAGCTGCATTATTAAATATAGAAGATGTTCAGCACTCACTTCATCACTACGCAAGGCAAGTTAGCTTCAGCATTTGCGGCTCAGTTACGGGACATCCGATGTCTAGCCGGGAAGGCAGGAACTGATTGCAGGGGACAATAAATTCAAAGTCCTGGGCCTCATCCAAGTACTATTTATTGCCACACACAACACACAAACACACACACACACACAAACACACAAATGTACGTTGGATGCTCTGATTTAACCAGAGGCGAAGCCAACCCCCACTCCTCATCATCAAAGATTCATAAAGGCAAGCTTCTCAATGATTTTCTGTCTCTTCTCGTATGCACAGCTTCTTGTCCTCACGCCTCCCTGTCTTCTGCCAAAGTGGTATTTGTTCAGGGTGCTGATATTGATGTATTTTGTCCTATTTATTCTTTTTAATTTTTATCGTAAACTTGCAAGGGAATATTACATCGGTAATGACGTGACCCTTAAAAATGTTTTAAAAAATGTGATCTAATGATTTAAAACAAGACATTTTCATCAGTCCTAACTACAGTAATACCTTGACATACCACACCTGAATCAAATGATCAACTCATCAGCAAACTTTCCAGAAGCTTGATACCGATCCAGATTATTTGATTCAGGTGTGTTGGTGGAGGGAAATATGGAAAACAGACCGGATAGGGGCTATCGAGGACTGGACTTAGCCATCCTGCTATTTTTTTTTTTGCACCCCTGGAAAGGATAAAATAGTGTAGCCTCCCTTTTCCCCACCGCGCCATACAGTCTGCTTTCTTTGTCTTCTGCCCTGCTCATGGCTGTGTCCAAAAGGCGCTCACTTGAAGCTTCAGTCACCAGGCCCAGGGCACACCATCTGTAGCCCCCCGGAGTCCTTCCTTCACTGTGTGTTTAACTCCCGCGATGCTTGCAGGCTAACAAGCACATGTGAGTAAATGATGTGTGTTTTCTCTGTGTGTTTGTGTGGAAAGCCAAAGCACTGTGCCCTAGCTTGTTAGTCTTGCTATTTACCAGGCTTAGCTAGGCGAGAGCCACTCAGACCAGCTTTAATTCCTTTGACTCTCTCATTCCACCTCAAGTGAGCTTCTGCGACCTTGGCCATCACCCGGCCAGCTAAGAGAAGCCAAACTGTGGCTGCGCCAGCTGAGGTTTTGAGTTAGTTTTGCGATTAGTTGCCATCTGGGCTTCTGCAAAGGCTAAGTTGGAGATTTTACCCTGATCCGCAGGGACGGCGGGTGCAACAGGGTAAAGTTTTTTTGTTGTTTTTTTTTACTTTTGTACTGGGAGGAAACCAGAATATCCAGAGAAAACCCATGCATGTACGGCGAGAGTATGCAAAGTCCTTTCACCGTGGGGGCCCCAAATTTGTGATTAATATATGAAATTATAAAATCATATTTGTGCAATGGCATGTTTAGGTTTAATTTTCCAGCCATTTTGTAGCTTGAGGCATTATGCAATTCAACAAGTCTAATTTATATGAACAATGAAAAGCCACCCAAAAATCCATTAACAAATGTGATAAAAGAGATTTTAAAATATCAAGTTATTTTTTTGGGCGGTTGCAGACAGCTAAACAAATTGTTTTGTGATGATTAGAGTTATGAAATCACATAATTAGACTTGTGGTTTTTTTTAACGTCGCCAACACTTTTTTAGATCAGGAAAAAAAAACAGCTTGAAAGTTTTACGACAACTGTTTTAAGTTGGCACCGAATGTGTGTATTCATTTGCATAAGTGCATATAAATAGAGAGATGTTCCATTACTGGTAGCATTGCTTTTTCTTCACACCGCCGTATATTAGAACCCCCAACAAAACACAGTTTAATACCGGATACACCACAAACAGGTGTTTTGAGCAACTTTCAGTGAGCCATTACACAAAGGTTGCACAAACACACTAACTCATCCGGGCAGGCAGGTACACATGTGTTCACCAACGCCCACACACGCTGACACACACAAATAAACATACTATTATATAGTGCATTCTCTAGCCTCAGGGCCCAAGCTTGGCTGCTCTTCCAAACAAATTGTTGGCAGTTGACCGCATTTTAAATGCTAAGGCCCTTTAATGACACTATTTACTTAACAGGGTGAAACAAAGAGATGATTCACACTTTTGAGCTGTTGCTTATAGTGTATACAGAACATGTTCCTTCAATAGTAGGCTGAGTTCAACAGTGCTTAATAAATTCCCCTTGACTTTTCTAGACAGGGTTCATCTTCTACTGGTAAGAACCAAAATGAGGAATTCATGTGTTAGTTGTGGATTTTGTCTGTGTACTCTTAGCATCCACTTTGTTTTCCTAATCAAATATCATTCCACGCTTTGTCACCATCGCTAACCGTGCCAATCTGACATTTCAAGATAGTGTCTGATAAAATCAGGTCGTCAAAGCCTCAGTTATTGGCCGGGGAAGTAATAAAAAAGTATATCATGGGTTTGGGAAATCAACATTTAGTAGGGTCTCATACGAGAAGCTGCAGTTACTAGGAATCAAGGTTTATTTATGTATTCTTTTATTTTACAAGCCTTTGATAATATGCCTAATCATGAAAAATATTGACAGTTAAAAACCAGTCACCCGATAAGTGAGTATTTTTAAGCATAGCCAGTTTTCCAGAATCAAGTGCAACAGTTTCTATCTGAACCTGTAGCTCTCTGGTATGTATTAAATGTCATAATACATTTTCCCATTCACCTATTCGCCAATATATTTGAAATATAGTCTCAGGATTTAGTGAAAACTTAAGCAGAAATAGGTAAAACATCCAGTATGCAGTCAGTCCGTGGTACTTTCTCATTGTGACGCTGCATTTTTGGAATTTCCTTTAAAAACCAGTCACCTGATAGGTGAGTATCGTTAAGCAAAGCCAGTTTTCCAGAACCAAGTGCAACAGTTTCGATCTGAACCTGTTTGCTATTTATGTGTTTTAAATTTGTCTGTTGTAAAAACTTCCTCTTGGGGATATATCAGTGCCTTTGAGGAAATTGAATGGCATTCAGGCTGATGATGGAAGAGGCTGGTCCCCATAGCCAGTGAACGACACCTGACCCAAGTCATGTGATAAGATGGGCACAATCTACCACTGTCTTTGGCTGACAATGGCAGCAGGGTCAAGCTGACCCAGCTAATTACATATCTAGTGTAACCTGACTTTCCAAGTTACAAGTCATCCTGGTTGCTGAGGGGGGCATGGTGTTAAATTATGAAGCCTTTTGTATAAAGCACGAAGGTTTTGTTGCTTGAAATGCATCTTCCAGTCATAGTCATCAAAACCCTGATAATTATCAGATGTTTCTAAAAGATTTGGCTGTGCAATTATCATGTCTTGTGAAGCATTTTTTCTTCCTGCATACCCAGTTTAGAAAATGAGCAGGGCTGAAAATGTATCTCTTTGACTAAGCCAAAAAAAATTGTCATTGTTAGGTGTCATGGAACAAAAGTTGAAGGAGAAACCTGACGTGTTTTATTGGTTTTGTCTAGTACACGACACTGTAAAGTAAGGACTTGCAGCCTGTTTTTTCTTTCTTTGTTGTGTGTGGATTATCTGTCCTGTAATTATAAAGTCAATTTATGAAGTTTCCTAGATACAGTTGGTAAATCAAATTGTCTTGAGGACACAGGGTCAGCGTTTCAATTTGGCTACGGCTTCCCACTTCCGAATGCAAGATTTTGAACCTTAAGGCACTGTTATTAGCTTTTTTACCAACTTAAATCTTTGAAAAATTTGGTACATGTGAAAATCAGTGTGTGCATACTTGGTTGTGTTTCTAGATGAGATGCCAAAACTATTACTCCTGGAGATGGTAAAAGAAAAACAATAAGCATGAACAATTGTTTGATTTAATACTGTGTGTCTTATTTGTATATATCAGTAAGCCCCAGACAAATGAGTCTTACTTTTTTCTACAAGGTGATTTATGCTTGTAACATTCTATGAACTATTTAATAAAAATAGTATAGCAATACCTGGTTTTGAAAAATACAACGAAACCTTGCAACATCATGTACTTCTGTTTTGCATTGTCAGTAGAGCAGGTACTGAGCATTGGAAAAGTGTCACGTGTTTGACATCATTCTGTCATCAAGTCATCGCGTATTTCCCCTAATACTCCACTTTCCCATTTACGCCCGTTTAACTTGAGCTAGCATTTGGCTTGGCAGATGTTGCTCAGAGTCACCCTAATTTTCTCCGAATAAGACACCCCCCCCAACACAAACACACAGACTGATATTCTCTTCAAGTCATTTAAGGGTGATATGTCTATTTCACCCTTAATGAAAGCATAAACGGCCAACAGCAACCTCTGTCTTTCCTTTTGTCTATGTTTATTTTTAGCACAACCTGATTGGCTGTGGCGGTATTTGTTAGCTTGTAAATTTTGCTGCTGTCTTGACATTACAGGGCACAATTCATCCAATAGCCCGAGGTAATGTGAGAGCAGGCCAGGTTGTTTGGTAATTTGTTACGTTGTTAAGTACCTAATGGACATCCACCTGGTGTTTGAGGGCAGTAGCCATAGTTCAGGGGGCTCACCTCCTTTCCACTTCCAGACTGCAATAGTATTTTATGGTCTCCAATTATGGGGGGCTATTCAGGGGCTATCTGGCTAGCTGTGTAGGTTTTTCAGTGCCATGTAGATTACTGAACTGTCAGATGGAAGGGGAAGAGGAGGGGTGCTGGCCACATCAAACGCTCAGGGTGTGAAGGAAACTGTGGCTGCTTAGGTACAAGAATCCTTACATGTGTGTGCCAGCTGACTTGAGAGGGCAGGCCCAATGAAAACGCAGGTTGCGGCATTCCCTAATGGCTTCCGATCCCAATAACGAGCCTCATTTGTTTCATGTGGTTTAACAAGCGGCCTCTATTGCAAACTTGCAATAGTGGGGGCTTCCCTGACTACCCAAAAATATGTTCCACCTACCTCCAAGGTGCCCACACACCTAAACAGCAGCTTGAGTAGGTATTTTATCTCCCAACTTGCCAGTGGATTTCTATGTCCGACCACAGATTAAAGGCAAAGCAATGCATCAGATGTTAGTTTCATTAGGCCAGGCTCTTTAGGGGAACTCAAAAGAGAAATGAACATATGTCAGGCATTTGATGGACTCCCGGCTTCAGTTAATCCCGCTTTTTGTTGTTGTTTTGGTCTTCCTATACCATACACCAGTAAGTACCTCAAACACGTAAAACTCGCACAGTTGGCATCTGTCTTCAGACATATTGACACGTGATTGATGCTGAGTGATTTTTTTAACTAAAATGTAGCCCTACCAATACTGGTTGGTGGATGTTGAGGTTTTTGGCCAACATGTAAGATGGATGATTAATTATTGAATGATAAGAGGATGAATAGATACATGACCCGTAGTTTGCCAGAGTGTATGTCTGCTAGCTGAAGGGTTGGTCGGTTGGTTGGTTGTTTAGTTCTATCGTTTGGGTTGTCTGGTTAAGAATGTGAAATGCATATAGGATGAATGAATGGATTGATAGATCGGCCTAAGTTATTTAATGGAAGGACAGATCAATGGTGAGAAAATGAATCTATCATGGCACTGACTGATGCATGTATCAATTAAGTGATGGGTGTGTATGGTTTGATGTTGAAAAGATGAAAGAATAGATAATTGCATGGATGGTTGGTTAACTGGTTGCAAACTGGCATGTTAAAATTGATTGACAAATAATAATAATCATGGTGGATGGTTGATTATATGCTGCCTGGTAGATTAAAGAATAAATGCATGATTGTGCAAGTAGGGGTGAATGAGAGATTTTCTTGTTAATTGAGAATCTATGACAGATGCTGTCATGAATAGAGAGGGCAAACTTAATGTTAAGGCAAAGATGAATAAATAAATGAGTAAAAATATTTTCTTATTAGAGCATGGATTGTTGGTTGGCAGGATGACATGTTTTACATGACTGGATGGTTGCAGTACTCTGTAATTAGTAACTTTGACTTCGCACACATTCACACAAATCTGTAGAGTGTATTGTGGTTCGGTTGATCCTTCCTTGGATGTTTGCCATTGGGGCAGCACTTAGATTTCACTTTGCAAGTTAAACCTTGTCCTAAACATATTCTTTTGCCGATGCCCTCTCCTTGACATGGCTAACATTTTGCTGCACCGTTGACAGATTGGAACAGAGTTAATTGCTACTTTTCTGTCTGTAGACCCGCCCCTCAATGCATGACAAACACCCGTGTTGACTCGTGTTTGGACTTTCACAACTTTCTCACCTTGTTTTCAAGTTCTGTACTTTACCTTCTGAGTCAGATTGATTTACGAGAACGATTCTCTCACAACTCGTTTGATTGCATTCTCGGCAATTCGAGCACCAAAAGTTGCAAACGTTCACCCCTCCATTAGCCTGTTTACCAGTCATGATGAAAGGAAACAGTCATCTAAGGTACTCAAAAGCAAATTAGTACATGCCGTAAATAAATTATATTCTGCAGTTGGGCGGTTATCTTTACATCACCTATAAATTGGCTCAGTTGTACAGGTACTTTACTCTAGAAGTGATCGCTCATGCTAATTATCTTCTCTTTGTTTCAAACTGTTTGCAGTTCTGTGTAAGAATGACCCATTTTTACATTTCTGGGAATCCATGAAATGGTAATTCCTGAAGAAAATTGGACTCGCTGTTGCTTTTGAAGATGTCTCTCTATCATTGCAACCAGATATATAATGACTTGTGGACTACATAGAAAATCACTTGTTGAAGACCAAATGGGGTTCAGACTCAAAAAAAGATTTAGTTAAATTAAGAGTGATTGTGGATTAGGAGAAATGTCTCGATCTGTATATTGCTGCTGTCTTTGTCCTGAGAGTCCTTTTTCCTATCCTTGTCCAGTTAGTTTACAGACAACCTTTTGCAGCTTTAAGAGAAAAAGCATTGCTGCATGGATTCTTTTTCACTCAGCCTGACAAAATTGTGCATTTGTCAGTGTAATTACGTCGATGGGAAGCACTGATGTTGTCTATTAGGTGGATTTCCGTCCTGTTAAGAGCCGTCGGCCATTTAATATATGACCGCTCCCCCCGCTAGAGTAGACTTCTACACAATTACACAACAGCTGCAGATTAAGTGTTGCCGTGGTGATGGCTGACCACACGGTGCTTCTATCCAAAGCCCTTAGAAAAAAAGACCAAACATAACGTAACAAAGCCAAATTGGGGTTAATGATTTTATTTACTTGTTCCTCCCTCGTTTTCGGCGTATTGCTCGTTTAACAGAGTATTATAAGCCGCGGAAGAGGATGAGCTTAGGAGGGGTGAAAATCGATGAGGAGCGCATTACAGTAAAACGTATTGATTAGAAGACCTGCGAGGTAGCCCTTGGTTGTGGAGATGGTGGAATGATGCAATGCTTAAAGGAATTTATCCTTTGACTTTTGCATTAACCTTTTATTGACTGCTTTGCCTGTCCATAATTAACACTCACTTTAGCTAAAGTGCTTAGTTTAAGCACAAAGGGATTGGGGGTGCTCCAGCCCTTATTGCAAAGGCTGCAGAGCACCCACCAGTTCAAGTGCAGTTTGTGGGATGGTGGGAGGGATGCCTCTGTGGAGTTGAGACGATAGAAACCCAGATACCTCTCACATTAACATACCATTTGAGTGGAAGCCCGGTCGGGTTAGAGGGAGGGTTTGAGGGCAAATTGAAATGACTGATTGTATTGCCAATCTCTCTTGACTGAGCGCCAGATGGAATAGTTAGGTCCATATCTGTCTGGGGTTAATCCATTGGAACAGAGCGGACTACCAAGAAGCTACCCCTTCTACTACACCTCTTTTTGTCTTTGACCTTAGCTTTAAAACATGCTGATGGGCCTTGAGCAGGCCTTTTTGGGTGTTTGTGCACGCCATCGCCACCATCTCCAGAGGGCTTAAATGTACTGCACTTGATATTGACTTTTTGTTTGGGTTCCATTTTAGCAAGCGGGGAGCAAGAAGACATCAACGGCAAACGTGTTCTGAATTACACGAACAATGTAATCGCTCATTGTCATCCATTCGTTTTCCATACACTTGTTCCCAAGAAGGTCACGGGTGGTCTGAAGCCTTCCCCACTGTGTCTATTTTTTCCCTTTTTACGTTTTTTTTGTTGGTGTTTCCAATGCCACCATAGACTGATGAAAAGATGAAATGTTAACGGACCAGCAGGAAATTACAGAAGCACAACAAAAGAGTACACCCATGTTTGTCCTTTTTACCTCAATACAATGTGGGAAAAGTGTGCTTTTTCCACATTTTTTCACTTAAATTTCTCACAACGGACCAAAATAATCAAAATAATTGACCTATCAGCACCTTCTATAAGTTGAAGCACTAAAACGTCTAGTGCCATTATACAGTGGTTAGCTTTTTATTAAACATTTACATTGAGAGTGAAGATCAGAGTGGAATTCTTAACCAATCCATATTAAAGGCAGATGATCCCTAATGGCCCAATGGTGACTTCACGCTGATGTCAGCAAAATTCGGCAGCGCCGTCTGGGTCACTTTTCACTTCATAGTGGATATAAAAGCAAGCCACATCCCCTCCTCTTTTTTTCTGAAGTGGCGCTTCCTTTAATTCTCACCCTAAATAAATGATGAGAACATTTAAACACGTGGCTCGTTGCAAAGCCCCAAGGTCACCTAATCGTATTATTTATGAAGTGATGTGCTACATAATGGTACTTAGCGCGTGTTAACAGATGCTATTATCAGGCCCCGATCCAGGACGCCCAAGATATATTGGAGCAGTGCGGTGTTAATGCCGTTCCTTCGCTAACCACACCAAAAAAGAAGCACTTAGGCCGAGAGCCAGTGGAACATTAAGTGGCTCCCGTTAAAATATATAATCTCAAAATGTGGCAACCTAACATCCCTTCACCTCATCCATAACCGAACCACAGCACCCCTCCTTCCTAAGCTCTCTTCTGCCTCCCAGTATCCCTGTGAATGTGTGTAATGAACCAGCAAGCATAACTTGACGAAACTTGTATTTGACTCTTTTGTGTTTTTTGAGGGGATGCAACAATTTGGAAGTACATTTATTAAACTAATAATACTGCTGTGTAGCAATAAGATGCTTTTGATATCCACCAGCAAGTGATTAAAACCTTACTAAACAGTCAATAAATATTCCCTAACAGAGACAGTTTGGCCCCCGAAAAGATATTTTCCATTATGTTAAATGAGAAGGGTCTCAAAATTCCTGCTGTCACAATGGATCGTGTTCAACTATATAGTAACTAACAAGACCGACTTAGACATGCCACCCTGCTCCTCTCCTTCTTGCACCCTGGGGTTAAAGGTCCATCTCCTCTGCCAAAAGGCGGGGGAGATGAGCGGTTGGGGAGTCGGGGAGGGAGCAGATTTACAATGACAACCCACGAGCAGCACAGTAAATATTTACACTGCTCTGACAAAAGATGTGACCTGGGTCTGCCGGAGCTGTCAAATGCTGTCACATTTACACTTAACCCGCCATTATCCATCATAGGCTGCGTTTCCAAGCGGTTCACGTCAAAACCTACTGTGTTATAACATGGGAGACACTTTGCTGACTCCCAACTGGAACAGTGTTGACAAAGCTATAAAGTACTATCTGATAGAAAAATATTGAACAATATAACCAGGTATTCCTCTATTTTTTTGCTTTGTATGCATTACATCCCGTATTTTTCGGACAAAAAAATGGATAATCAAAAGAAAAAAAAAACATGTATAAGTCGCACTGGAGTATAAGTCGCATTTTTGGAAGTTTTATTTGCTAAATTCCAACACAAAGAACAGACGTTATCTTAAAAGACATTTAAAATATAAAATAATATGAAAAATAGTGGCAACAACTGACTGAAAATAGCTTTTTACATTTTTTTTCATAAGTAATTATTTATTTTTTTGGAAACCCTTCTCCGTTGTTTAATAAAGTACAGATGATTGTACGGGTTCGCCATGCTGACCCAAAAGTCCACCCATGTCAATATTGAAATCATCAACACAAACCTAGAGCACGCTCTTGCGGTTTATTTTAAAAACATGTGAAATTATATAATAATGTGTGAATAATTTCTTGCATAAGCCGCACCACTGGCCAAGCTCTTAAGGATGGATGGATGATTTGTTTCTTGTGTCTTGTTGCCTCAGGTGCCACTCCAGCCTGGCTCAGACATTGCCCCCTGAGGAGGCCCCTGCGGACCGTCCCTTCTGGGGTGTCGATGACCCTGGCATGCCTCTGCCCTTTGATCTGGCAGACATCATTAACAGAGTGGAGTCACTGCTGTGGAGGTGACGTCTCATTCCAAAACAAATGTTCTTAGTCATAACTTTTAATCTTTTGCGATATTATTACAAACAAACTTAAATTTTGTATTCTGATTTCATTTCCAAACACTCTTATGGCTAAGTGGCACAATGTGTTTCTAATGTTAAATATAATGACTTCCTTGAATGGTGGTCAACCTCAAACTAAGTTTTCCAATAGGAAACAATGGATGTTTTTACAGCCTTGATGTTTTCACTGATATCCCACGCTTTCAAGGCTTAACTTTTTGTCGAAGTTGATATCAACTCCCAGAACGCTTGCTATTTACCAAGACGCATTTTGCTAATATTTTCACCTAAACAGAATGTGAAGAATCCATCAAGGCAGCTTGGAGGTCATGCAAGTAAAGGGCACTCTGCACTCCAGCTTTTCCCCAACTGGCCAAAGTCAGCTGAATGGGAGGACCGCAGATGACGGACCCGTCGTGATCCCAGCCGATAGGAATTTTTCATGGCTCCATCTCCATACTGCAGCAGCCTTAAACCCCCTCCCCTCAATATAATCATAGGGCTTTAGTGACCTGCTAACAACGCAAGCTTAGCATCAAGCTAATGTAATCATACATACAGTACATGGTATCCACCATTTAGTGTGTAAGTCTTTATCATATCATTGTTGCACCTAATCTCATGTAACCTAGCATTGTTTGGAGGGGCCAGTTCTGTCAATATTCACTTTCATTTAGTGTTAAAAACACACCTGTTGTACTTTATTGAGGGCACTTTTTCCCAGGTTTACCAAAAAGCAATCATTTATAGAAATTGGGTGACCAACAAGGAATCTTGCAATTTTCAGATATTCCTGACAGTGACGGTCCAAACGAGATCGAAGAAAGAATCCATCGAGGTAACCCAAACATTTTAGTGTTTATCCTTCTTTATAATTCCCTGAATTGCCAAAGTAATACAAAACTATTGAAAAAGTTTCACTTTAAAAGTAAGACTGCAACGGTGCAATATGTTATATTTTTAACAAAGACGTGCAATTCATTTTGAAGCTATCGGAGTCAAGCAAGCTGAGGTAACTTAAACAATTTACATCTGTGAAATTATTTGGGCACAGTTCAGAGCAAGGCTTTGAATGGCGTACGGCTCATTTTGGTGAAATCAATCACAATTTTCTGATTATTGTAGTAGGAAGGTTGGTTTTGAATTCCCAGACTGACCAAAGAAAGAGGCGGGCGAGGAGGTTTCGATTTCATTGTTAGAGTGCTCAGTAGTAATGCCCGACATTTGTTTGTTCTTGGGTCTCTTTGACTGATGATAGGCTGTGTCAGAAGTACGACAGCCTAAAATATGCTCCTTTGCTACAGCTGTTCGCTGGTGTTTAATTCATTCAAAAGTGTGGTGCACCCCGGAAGGCTGAAGACAACGCAGTATAGCAGCCCTCCATGTTTGATTTTGTTTCTATTTAGAGCAGTGTTTCTGATTGAAAATGCTGATTGCACTGCTTTTTGTCTCTTTGTTTAAGTCTATTTTGTTCTTGGTGTTGTTTGGTTGTCCATATTATTGGTTGCCAAACACTGTATTTCGTCTTGCGTTTTGTTATTGTCTTCTCTCACCGCACATTTACAATTTGTTGTTGTCAGAGAGTTTTGTTTTGTAGAGCGGCATTAGCTTTGTACGCATCACTCTGTGCTCTCCCTTTGCTGCAGCTTGTATGTTTGATGAAGTAGAAATGGTGGAAAATCAAATATGGCGTTTTATCCTATGTTTTTTGTGAATGTCCCAGATTAAATAAATTTACATTTCTTTCAATTTCACGAATATAAACCCAACTGTACTTTTATTGACAGATTCTGTGCACATGCGAGTTGTTATAGGACTGGTGATCTTATTTTTAAAAATCTGTGCTTCAAAACAAAATAGAAAAGCCATCAATGTTCTTTTGTATTAAAACAAGAACTAGGTTTTATTTGAATTCTAAAACACATTTGTATTGTCCCTCTACTTGAGTTGGAAAACTGATTCTTTTGAATTACGAAGAGGAGCGTAGTGTAAGTACCGTTACCTTGCACCTCTCCAATTGCTGTCTTTAGATTTTATTCCGTTTACTACAAACAACACGTAAACAGGTGTTTTCTCAGAATCCGTCATCCTTTTCCCCAAAACTGCTCACTCACTTGCCCTGTCTTGTGGTCACATCTGCGTAATAAGACTCTTTATTTTTGGTCTTTTACCGTGCGCTCGGTGCTGTCTCTCCGACAAAGGTTCAAAGGACGTGGCTGGATTAGCGTCGAGCACTACATCACGCTGATTGATGGATTGACTGACGGACTGATGACACTGGCAGGGATGAAAAGATGGCTAATGCTCTGTATGTCTGTCACCAGGAATTCCCGCCCCCTATACTGAAGCGGCTACTCCTCTACACACAGCAACCTCCCCGAGGTCGCTCATGTTAACTACTTCCTGAAATGGCTGAGCGACTGAGTGATGGATAGTCGCAGTGGCCTCTCCCCTCAGGGCTCGACTTGGAAAAAGGGCCCCCACTTGAGGAGACAATTACACAGCGCTGGTGGTGATGACCACAGGTATGCATTGTTGCGACCGGGGTCACCACCAGCCTGGCCACCGTCAATTAGGCCCAACAAAAGGCGTGCGGAGAGATAAAATAACCAGGTGTGTGCTGGAGAAAGGTATCGCTTTGGGGTCACAGTGCAGTCAAATGTTACACTTGAGGGCAGAAAAGGGATTATTTACGTAACAATTGATCAAAATCAACTCGTTACAGGACAGTTTAGGGAAAGGTTTCCATTTTAAATTGGATAAATAACTCCGTCATGAGCAATGTAGTTTATACAGAGCCAAACTGGTTAGCTCCACTGTTAAAATCCAGTACTTATTGGTAGATACATCCTTTTAAAAGTATCTAAATATTAAACATTTTTAACATGCATGCCTATTAATATTTTTTTAACATTAAAAACACAAAAATGTGGGTTTTTTCCCATTATAATATTAAACTGGGTATTATTCTGTATTCTAATAATTTAATAGAGAATACCAGTAACTTTTAAAACAAAGAAACCTTTACTTAATCTTTCCCATTTTTTAAACATTTGCATACCATTTACCTTCGATTGCGGGAATGTTTGTAGAAAGGGACAGATTAATGCAAATGTATTTTATGTGTAGCAGGTTCAGGTTCCAGAGTCGAAACCTGTCCCAGAGGGGCCATGGGGAGGGTTAGGGGGTTTGGGGCCACAGAGGCTGAGGAGGTAATTGAAGAAGCCAAAGATAGTGTTGCAGCTTCGGGGCGGCTTTGCATCACAACGGGCTACGCTCGTTTGTCAACGACGCAGACAAACGCCAATCGGTCATGGCAAAACACGACTTGACACAATGCATCTGAAGCCTCATCTATAGTGGGCAATCACAGACAGTTTAGGTCAATGCGGACCCCATCCTTTAATCTACTTGTGTATCGCAGATATCTATGGTTTGTAGTTTTCTCATTACATTCACCTACTGTAATGTGAGTGCTTTGGGGTTATAAAATCTACTTTTTTAATTGAACAGTAAAAGAAACAACTGTGGACCTGCTATCAACCACTGTTCACAACTGATAGGATTTAATCAATTTTTAACCAAGTTATATCCTCCTTTGCAGAATGTAAGTGACTCCTAAAATCGATTCGACCTTTACAGGAATGCCCCAAATAATCTGGGACACAAAGAAGACCATTTTAGATGTTCTACTGGGATAGTTCGAAGTAACACAACATACACTTTGACCCTAGTCTGTTAGCAGGCTCGCTGATATCAAGACCACACAAGCATCGCAACGTTGACATTCAGATGTTATGGTTGATTGTCAGTGGACGAATGCTCGAGAAGTAAATTCCTCCGGGTAGTTCGGTGGGAGAAATTGGGTGTCACGAATCAAACGCCTTGGACCCCCGAATGTTGACCGTGTTTGCAGGTCATCACACTTGTGTCCAACATGATATGTCCTACAGGAATCTCCCTGGCTCATTTCCTGTCTTTCATTTGTGCTATTCATCCTCAGACAGGACACATTTTGCCTAGGTTTTGTTAAACCAAAAAGGACTTCCTTTTTCTGCCTTTCCTGCCCTTTTTAATCACCAAGCCCCACCTAAGCACACTTGCCTAGAGCATCTCGTCTCTCTCGTTTAGCTCCCCAGACCGAGTTAGCGCCCTGGCGTTCATATGAGCAGGATTAAGTGGATCATTTTCCGGCGTTAGCAGACGCCTCACCGCCAAGTGGTCTTGATGTCAGGCCAAGCATAATTGAGTCATCTACATCTCATCTAAAATGGATGAAAGGACTTTTTGATATCAACCCCCTCCTTCATCTCCTCATCACTTCCTCTGCTTAAGAAAGAAAGTCCAGGATGTGTGTTGCTCATGACAAGTATTATCGACACATGCACTTTTACATCTTATTTGACATGCTATTATTTAAACAAGACACAGTTGGGGCAATTTTATTTATTTATCTTCTGGATCCTTGTCCATGGTTAAAACCTTGAACAAATTAGATTGCATTTGTTGTTCATCTTACCATGTGTTAATGGAACAATTAAATTTATTTAAATTGCAAATAATTTATTTTCTGACATCATTGAATTGAATTGAATGTTTTTACTGAAAAAATGGTTCCGTAGCATTATGCTCAGGTAGGGTTGTTGTCCCCAAAAATATTTTATGCGCATTGGTTAGGATCATAATCATGGTTCAAATACAGTACATTGCCTATTATATACCTTTCTATGTTAAAAGCCAGACATATTCAGCCAAATATAAGTTAACAAATAACTTGGTTGCTTCACTACAATGTTTTTCCCCACTGACCTTAATTCAAACATTCATTAGAAATTCACTGGAGAAAATCACAGCAGTTATAATAATAAGTTTTACAAATTAAGGTTCCTTCCAGCTCAGATCGAAGCATAAGACTTGGCTATCCAATCTGATTCCTTGTTTTATCATCACTTTTGTCTGCTGATTTGCTTGGAGAACTAAAAAGACTGACATATTGTGAAGGGAGTGCTGACCATTTTGCCTCAAGTCTGGAAAACTACGACATTGGATGGTGGGAAATAGCCGGGTGGCGGAGAAGTGATGAATTCATCAGAAAATGCTCACCTTATCTGCTCCAACCTTGAAGATGAATTGCCGGTTGCCTGTCCTAAACACACACACACACCTACACACATACCCACACAAATATCCCCAACGCTGCTGCCCTCTTGATTGACAGCTTTTCAAATGAGCATCTTGAGTAGCACTGGGCTCTTGGCCTCCAAGTAAGTGGGCCGTCAAATTACATCCAAGGGACCGACTGCCCCTCTCTCCCACTGGCAGAGGTCTATTTATTTATCTGTTTATTTGCTTGCTTTAAATATTTGGGGCGCTGGTGGAAGGGGGATATTGAATTTTTGTCCCCTGGTCAGAGTCCCCTCATATTTAGTTAATAAAGAGCAGAAGAGGTTGTTTGCCGAGTGAAGAACAGCAGGATACGGGACTTTATTTAAGGGAGTCCTCTGAGAGAGCCACTGACCTTCTCATGGAGGAGTGAGCTTGTGTAAACTGCTCGCTCTCCTCCTCTCTCACTCTATCCAATTCTCATCCTGCTTATCTGCCGCTTTCTCCTTTGCATCTTGTCTTCCCCGCATTACAATAAAACTTTTTTCCAGACGAGGACTTCTTTGTGTTGAGTTGATTTAGCACCATTGTCTTCTAGGTTAAACACTTAATTGCCTCAGAAGTGCCTACTTTAAGGGGCGATGTCGTAAATACTTTGTTAAACACAAATT
Source organism: Stigmatopora argus (assembly GCF_051989625.1). Lineage (NCBI taxonomy): Eukaryota > Metazoa > Chordata > Actinopteri > Syngnathiformes > Syngnathidae > Stigmatopora > Stigmatopora argus. The sequence goes on from NC_135388.1 coordinate 5,267,353, forward strand.
TCTCAAATTTCTATATATTTTGCATGGTTCCGGAAAACCTATCAAGTTGAATCTCTGACACTTTTTCTCTTCATTGGTATAGCCCACTCCCATCACTTAATTCCCTGCCTCTTGTCCAACACTCCCTCCACGAACACAGTCATGTTGGATGCATGATCAATACAAGCAGCTTGACTTCATACTGTCAGTATAAATATACTTGTCAGGTCAATCGGGCATGCGCGACTTCGTCTTTCCCTACTTAATCAACCTGCCTCCTTTCAAGCCACAGGTTGACCATACCCTCACCCTCAGCTGCCCTATCACCTGATAATCAAGCCGTGGGCGCGCCTGCTCACTTAATCAATAATCTCGCTTGTGTGCACTGTGTGTGACAGCCGCCATCTTTCTTAAGGTGCTGATCGAGTCAGATTTGCATTAACGCCACCAAAAGAACAACATGGCGGGGAATCATTGTGTCACATTATTACCACAACAGTGTTTTCTTTACAAGGACACACAGATTTGGTAGAATGTAGTCTGGTTCTCCTTTTGGCCCGATGGTAGAGCTTTTTATTAACAACTTAATTCCATGGCCTCAGCGCTCATTGATCCCTCTTTAAAAACCTATGGCCAGTCAATACAAACTTCCCATCACCATCTGTCTCTGTTTACTAATAAATAAAAAGGCAGACCATTGACTACTTTGCTCATTGCTTGTAAAAGTGCTTGCAAATAAAAACTGTTACACACCCTCCTACTGACAAAGAGCACTCCAATCATGTTAATTGCTCCCGTTATTGCTATACATCAAACAGCATGCTTGCTATTTTTCTCCTATATTTTTATTAGGGCCCCCTGTGTTGTTTTTCTAATCAGCGTGAAAGTTGGTTGACATATCTGGCATGGGAAAATTCACAGATACTGTAAATCTTGAGTCACATATTTAGTTTACAGTTTCTTCCTGGAGAAAATATTCACGTTTTTCTCTGTATATTTTGCTAATTGCATTTGACTCTATGGCATTTTGTCAATTTTGCAGGTTCCCTCAAAAACTTTGATTGGATTTCTACCAACTTAGACCGACGTGTTTATTGAGCAAACACATGCTACTTTAAATTTTTGGTATTGCATGTGGGAAGGGCTTGGAACCAAATTTTTATGGTAAGCCATGAACTTTAAACTCTCAAGAATCACCTTTAGAGCTTGACCAAGTGTTCAGCGTGTGGTAAAACCTATATCCCCAAAGAGAACAATAAGCGCCCTATGCTGGTAAAAATGCAGAAATACAATAACATTGTTTCATTCTATTTCAGCTTTTTGTTTTATTGAGGTGTTAGCTGTGCAGATAATGTTTTTTTCTGTTCTTATATAGCCCAGTAGAAAGGCAGAGGCACGATCCTGTCACCGAGATTGACTACAGATCACAAATGACAGGCTCATTTGGAAACCACGTGCATGACATATTTGCTTCGAAGGGGCTTGAATATTTTCCATGCATGCATCTCCCTTCTCACGTTTCTCTTTGGTTTTGCATGATCTGCATCTGGACACATTAATGTTTGAATAAATAAAAGAGGCAGAGTGGGAAACAAAATCAATATTTACAATGAAAGGAAATTCCTCATGCGAGGCTCGATATATGTCAACGTGTGCAGTGAATCACAAGAAGGAAACGCAGTGAAAGCTTGTAAATGAAACATTTCAGGATGTACAATTTATAACAAGACAGGAATATACCTCAAAAGCAGGGGTGGGCAATTAGTCCATGAATGACTGCTATGTGCCATGATTCTGCCTTTAGTTTAAAGTAGGATAAAAAGGTAAAATTTCCCCAGAATCATTTTCTTTGGGACCAACTCCCTCCTCTTACCCACTTTCAGTTTTGTATTCTAACTCATCGCATGATAAAGTCAACAAGTCTCGACTACTATTTTCCATTGAGTCATAAACCCTTGGCCGAAATCCTTACATTCGATTACGCCATCGGTTCCAAATATGCCGAGGCGAATTGTTACATAAATGATATTTTTTTTGTACAATTTCAATACTTATGGATCTTTGTGAGCCTTGATGATTTATGTTTTAATCCTCTTTGACAAGATTCTATTATTTCATTAGTGTGTTAACTTGTGATGTACTTTACGGTTTCACCACGGTTGCAGTTTAAATGACATCTAATATGCTTCCATTTTTTTCCTATACAGGGCTAACCAATTCACCAACCTTATGTCAATGAATTTTGGCTAACAAATATCTTGTCTCCAGTCTTGCTGTATCTGTAGGGTTAGTATTTTCTCTATGTTTGCGAAGTTTTACTGCAGCAGCCTCCCATATTCCTAATCCATACACGTTAGTCTCAAAATTGTCCAAATTCCATTTGATCCGGTATGGATTTACTGATTGAAAGGGATGACACTGATGTGCATAGAGTCTAAACATGCTGCATAACATCGTACTGCAGTGTCAACTGTGAAACGCCCCTGCCCACTCTCCTCCCCTCTGTGACTTAGGTGAAAGAGATGGGTCAGGGGTCAGCTGTCCAGTGTGTCAGGCTTGCTGATCAGGAAATGTAGCCTCTCGCTTCGGGGAGTACACAGGGAGTGTCGTCTTGTAGACACATACTCGCACTTTGACATAAATCTTCCGTGCTGTTACACGCGGCTGAGGCGAAGTCCGTCAGAGGCAGGAAGGGCGGACCAGTGGGAGCAAGAGGGGTTAAAGGGGTGGGTCAAGGGCCACAAGAAACTGCTGCTCCAAGCTGAGCTGATTGTTTGCCTTCACTGCTACTACTACTGCCTGTTAAATCCAAGCATCCAATACATCTTTGTGTTATGTACTTTACCACTTTATGCATAAGTGCAAAATGTTTTGGGTGTGAATGTGATGGGTGAATAAGGATGAATTCTGAAGCAGCTCCATCTGTTCTTTTCAGAGAAATGTTTCAAACTGCCAATTGATTTCACCTATTGTGCCTGCTCCTTGTGTGTTAACCAATCTGCTGCCTTTCATTTCACCCACCTGTTCCTCATTCCACTTTTGTTTGGTCCTCTTCAGATCGTCACTCATGTTATGTCAAGTCGCAGTCCATGACAGAATTAAAGTAGGTATGTTTTTTGTTTGTTACAACAATACTGCAGATATACCAACAGTTACTCTCATTAAAATATACCATTGGCGTTTAGAATATAGTAAACTACATTAAGAAACAATAAAGTAAAAACCAGCTAACGTTATCTCCTTTTAAAACAGTGCTGAGATGTTGCAGTGCCCATTTTAACTCTAGTTGACATTGAAGCTGCCATGAGACCTAAATTAATTTTAGTTTGTGACTAAACTTCTCTCCCTCAAGTTTGTTTTGACTGAGAGTGCTTGTTTTGAACTTAAAGCCCTGACAGTGCCGAGCGAAAGTATTTTCCTCCCATCTGCAGAGTGCTTTCACATAGTCCAACTCAAAGGTTCATGTTTGTTTATTCCAACCCCTTGCTCTCTATCCACGGCTGACTCCCAATGTAGACACATCCAAAGTGTACCTCCGCTGCATTTAGCCAGGCCTTCCTTCCATCTCTTAACTCAAAGTCTTAGGTTAGAGCGCTCACTGTTGTTCTGAGCCGCCCCGGCATCCTGGACTGCAACGCAGGGAAAATAACGGCGCACCGGCCTGGTTTCCTTCCCATCTTTCATTGTGAATCATCTCTGTTGGCCGTCCGGATCAAGCTGGCCTGAAGTGTGATGCCGAGTCCTGTCAGCAAAACAAGCGGGGGCCCGCACACTAAAGCGCTGTGGGGGAGACCCTGTATGAGAAGTATTTCTTTGAGAAAGCCGCCGAGAAGCTAATGTTACATAGAAGAGCATGAGAGTATGTGTTGGTTCAAGTTGTTACCTACACATTAAATCTTAAAGGATCACGTCATGTTCACACAATCTGGAATTATATTTCCAGGATAAAAAAAAATGATGCATGTACTGAATGTTGGATGTAACAGCCGAAAAATCACTTCCTATTAGAGCGGCACATCATTTCACAAAATGTTATACCCCTACAATTTGAAATGATTTACTTTGTTTTCTTTGCAAGAAAATGTGATCTTTTCTCCTTGTTCTAGTCAGTTTGAGTAGTGTCATTCTGGACGAGCTCAAGTGTCTTTTGGCCCAGTTTGCAGTATCTCCCTGCCAGCCGTGGCATTACTGTTTGCCCAAAAATCAGTGATCTGTGGAATTTGGGCTAATTCTTCCTTGGTATCCAAGTCTTGCAGAGTTTAATCACAGTCTATCCCCTAACCCCACATTCATCTATTTTGCTTTTTCGGAAGGATCAAAGGCGCAACACTGGAGTTGGTAGACAAACTTTGGAGCATTTTTTTTGCGACCCTAGTAGACTTGAACACAGCGCGTCTGCCAGGCCGGAGGTCAGAGTTGACATCAGTTTCAACTACTTTAATAACCCATCTCTTGTGCTAAAATATGGAAAACAGCCTGTTTTTGAACCTTAGTGTTATAAACAGGTATGCCACATTGGGCATGGTAGAATCATTAAGCGTGTGGTTTAGCCTTAGTGTGAGAAGCCAAGCAATACAACGCTTTCCTTCGTAATTGGACTAAATCCAAGTTATACACCCTATTATGACCTGTCAAGTTTGCCACGTGCTCTGATTGTACTGCGGGCAGTACTTCAGTCACAATGTGACTGCAGTGGAAAAAGTATTTTCAATGTAAAGTTTTCATTGGGTATCCATTACGACTGTCACCTGATATGATTGCCCAACCAATCATGACCATCTCGCTTTGGTTGGCATGAAACTCGGTCAGATGTGGTTGGAGGGAACATTGTGTAACGCCTTAAAAAGCAACAGATCTGGACTTTCGGTGCTAATACCACTTTGTTAAGAAATGGTATCAATCCAATATACAATTCATGAAAAGCTATATTTTTCCCCCTATTCCTACCAAGATTATCAAATTCTGGCAGCAATTTTTAGGAAATGGCTGTTAAAGTATCAAAAACTGGAAACTGACACAAATTGCTTATGGTGTGACAATGATGACCCTTTGTTCCTTCTAAGAAAAGTTTCAAGGTCTCGGATATGTATTCTGCCTTGATCTTTGATCTAAAAAAAGAAGAAGACAGGAATTCTCTATTCCAGCATTTTGCACTTTCTGCTCTGTTTTCCTCTCCTATTCTTCTTTCAACCCTCTGTCCAGGGAGTCATTATTGCTTTGGTAAATATTTCATAAGCTTCAATATCACGTACCAGCCGCTTCCTCTCTCATGCACCGGCTGTGGATAGACAGATCAAAATAAAAGATGAGCAAAGTGAAGGTGGAAGAGAAGGCAGTTGAATCTGCCCCCACCCCCTCCGTTGTTCACCATTCCCAGTAAGAATCATATTTTTTCCTGTTCTCCCTTTCTGCGCCGCCGTCTTACCTGGAAATCGGAAGCTTCCCGGGATGGTGTCATATCTGTGCTAAACATCTTCTTTTCTGATGCCTCTTTTATGTCCTCTAAACCCCCCATCATTACGTCAGAAGTTTTCTGACAGGTCGGGATCGACTCAAGTGCCGTATGAATACTAAGCTTCTCCTTCTTCTGACCTTCAAGGGGATTTGAGAGTCGTCTTCTCCTTTCCCATCCTCACGTTCCTTCTCTTTTCCACGAGCCCACCTCTTTTCTTCACACAGAGCTCTACAGGCCGAAGGGACGACTGCAAAGGGGCTGCAGGTCTGAGGATGAAATATTAAGCTTGGATATTAAAGTTGATGTGGAACGCTTGTTTGCCACACCGTTTGTGACCTCATAAATAAAATGTGTGACAGCGGACTGTTATGCGCCTGTATAGAAACTGTATGGCTGTGTTGTTTGTGCCCGTGGCTAAAACCCTTCCAGGAAGTTCTAGACCTTAAATATGGATAAGCCGTGAAAAGCCCCTGGACACACTACCTATGTAGTTGAGAAGAGAAATTAAATATTAACTCCGTATGCCATCTTTGGGAAAGCAATGCTAGTTGACAGATAAAAGCAAGCTGTTGTCACTGTCAGATTTAGCCCTATTTTCAGAAGCTATGAAAACATGCCATGCCACAAACCACTGTTTTTACCCAACTCAAGCACTAAACACGGGAAATATATGCTCAAATGCATTTCCGAAGTTGAATCTGTTGGAAATCAAACAAAAAGTGATAAATGTAAAACCGTATTTTACGAAAAGCGTGGAAAAATATTTGATGTCTATTGCACTTTAATTTGATGATTTAATTTATTTCTGATATCCTCTAAAAAATGAGTTACCTTTCACACCATTCCTGGAGAGTGGTCAAGCCTTCTTCGCTCTAATCCCAATGTGTGTTCTCCCATTGGTCTTGCAACAGGAAATGAAGTGAGCACCATAACAACTGTCATGGCTTCTGTTGAACCCTCGAGTCTAATGGGATACTCGCCAACTGCACCAGTGTGTTTGCATTCCCAGAGACCCCCCCGGGATATGGAACCCCCCAAGCTTCCGGATAGAATGGCGAACACTGTCCCCTTTATATACATAAGGGAAGTGAAATGTCCTACTGAGATGGTAGGGCTCTTAGAATAAGGGGGATTGAAGTCCAGATTTTCCTTTGTAGATATACAAGTCCATTTGTATTTCATTTGTGTGAATGGAGATAGGGTCTGGCTCAAGCCTGGGTGTTTAACCTCGTACGTTAATCTGCAGGTGAAGAGGCTGCAGGGAACTGGGTATGTGATAAAGGCGCCCTTGAAGACAAGTTTGTGGGTTGAGCTCAGGTCATGGACAATTTGTGCGCCTTTGAGCCTGCGGCTGGATTTACACTGTCAGAGTTTAAGTGCCTACAGTATTTTTGATTTAGTTCAGACTTTTCTGCACAACCTGAAATGCAAAACAGACATTTCATGTCTTCAGGGCATGTCTTGTGTGGGTTGTGGTGACCTGGAGTTTAACGCAGATGGTTTGAGAAATACGTTAAAGGGCTTGACCGTTTCCCAATTAGGTTCTCTTTATTTACGGCCTAACTGTCAAGTTTGCTCCACATTCTTCTTGTATTTGTGCTATGTATGTATCTTGTACTCTAGATACATACATGTTCGGTTCATTGAATGCCTTTGATAGATGGACTGAAATTTTGAATTCAAACAACCAGTTTACAGGATTCGTAATGTCTTTCGGAAAGCTGACAGGCCTTGTAAATTTACATTGCCAGTCTAGAAGTGCTACAACAACTCTTGTTTCAGGTGGAAGAAAACTGACGGCACTGATATTAAATCAGCTTGCAGGACTCTGGAGGTTGTTTCACACGAAAGACTACACAAGTATCATAAATGGTTAAAAAAAAAACAACAACAACCACAATACGACGCTACATGAGTGACGAGGCTGTGGTTTGTTCAGCATGCACACCGACTGAAAAAACAATGTTAGTTATTCTTTGTGTTTGGCACAGGCTGACTGGGGTCTTGTTAGCTGTCAGGCCAAAACTTTTTCCTCACTTATTGATGCTGAATCCACTAAATTACAGGCGCACACAAAGAGAGAAAACTTGCAAAAGTTTCCTCTAGGGAGTGTTTCATATTTCAACACTGGATGTGAAAACTTGAATCAACATGGAGACAATCCCCATTGCATTTTCCTTATTTAGTTTTCTTTTTACAAGTCCTTTCCTTTGGTCTCTTTGTTCTGGTGTGGCTATTATCCACATCTCAAGGCGTTATCGGCATGTTGGTGTCTACTCTGATCAGGTCGGTGATAAGGGCCTATATAAATGGAATGTCCAGTCAGTGGATGTAGGTCAACCTGTGTTTCTGCATGTGTTTTTTGTGCGCGTGTGTGTGTTATTTTATGCGTTGCTATGTTTGTCTGCAGGGGAAGTGCAGGGTAGAGGCACGGACAGCCTCAGCAGTCTAATGAACTTATTGATTTCAATTTCAGGCCTACCTGCTCCGTTCGCATTGCACTCCTGAAGCGTCCATCTATCGCTGGAGATAAATTAGTAACTCTTGTTCCAGTGAGTTTTTCTTATTTCTGCACTCTTACAGCATGAGACATTGAAATAGAAGGGAATTGCTGTAATAGTTGTTTGGTAGTTAGCAGGATTACGCAAAAGCCTCACAATTGCTTAGGCCCAAGACTGTGTTTTTTTTTTTTTTTTTCTGGATTAGTCCACTGTTTGAAATCACATTAAGCAATCAGTTTAAAAGTGGTAGCAGCTTGTTTGGAAATGCTGCTGCTAAATGTGTTAAGGACTCCCACGTGAGATGCATTCTGCCTTCTATGTGCACCTGTCCCTGCGGTGAGGCCAAGCTAAGCAAGAAGACAAGCTGCATGAGTGTCATCAGTCACTGGTTGGGTGGGGGGTCAATGAAGATGCTGAGTGAACTCCTCCCAAGGGGGGGTCTCGGCAGCAGCTGAGGACTCCGTGTATATATTTGTGAGCATCTCGACTCCGTTCGCATGCGTGACCCCATCCATATCAAGTATCGGATGCACGACATGCTTTCCCTGTAAATTTCGACGTTAGCGCATGCGGCACATTCCCAAAAGAAGCGACTTGATGGAAAAACGAGAGGCCACGGGTTCTGGGACAGGAAGCCTAACGAGCGCTGTGGGAGCGTCCGTATCCGATACGCCTGATGATGTCCACTGGCCAGACGGTTAAAAGGTCTGGTTGCTATATGTAGACGAATCCGATACTCTGAGAATGACAAGAACAAGGCTCCGGTCCGTTTCTCCGACGTGCGGACGAAGGGAATCGGGGCCGAGCGGCACAGCTTTTAATAGGGCTGTCAGAGTTGTATTGTTTATGTCGTGTTCCAGATTAATCCATTCTTCCTTTATGAGCCTCTGCAGCCACCGTAAATTGCCAGCGCAAAGCCAGTCCACCGTTGAGTTACGCCTCGGGGATCAGTGCCACACACGGGGCGGAAAATAAATCATTTCCCTCAGATTTAATGCCGAGCAATACCTGGGCTCTTTGTAAATAAAGCCATAGATGTTTTTTACCCACGTATTTCCCCATTCACCCACGCTCCCTCACTCCTGCCTCCGGGGTGCTTATTGAATCTGAAAAAGCGAAAGTGGTGGAGGGGGGGACATGAGAGAATATGAGAGAGCAGAGTTGAAGGGCTACCCGTGGAGATAAGTGAGAAAAAAAAAAGTTGGAGGGAGGATGAAGAGAAAAAAGCAGCGCTAGAGAGGATGTAGATGTTGGCTGAAGCAAGAAGGGGCCATAGGGGGTGATGTATGTGTGGACGCCTCTGGTTCTGTGGGTATTCCAGCTTGAGATCTGTCAGACTGTCTGAACACAAACGGGCCGATGTTTTTTCCTCGGCATGACCAGCAGGAAGGGATGACCTGGGCGAAAGGGTGCAGCCCTCTTGCCGCGACTCCTCTGCATTCAGCCGTCGAAAAAGCTCCACCCCCGAGCGGCGGAAACACCCACAGATTTGGCGACAGGAAGTCAAAGAGCAACGCCAGCCTTTTCGTAAGCCTCCAACTTCTTTATTTGCTCAGAATAGGACATGCCATTGGTTGACAAAAATGTACTCAAATGACCACAAAATGCACCTAAAAATGCAACAAAAAAAAATAAATTAATTCAAAATATTTATTTTTATTTTTTATCTTTCCACCTTCTTCCCTTCTTTTGTTGTTATGATGTAATATAACTCCTGTTTTGGGGTTGTTTAAAGACTGAATTGTTTCATCAGTATTATTATTCACAATTGTTTTTTTTATGGTTTGTTTTGTTTTTGTGTCATTATTGTTTTATCTTCAGTGCAGTTTATTTTATTATTTCTTATTTTCATTCATTTCAGGAAGTACTTTCTACATTGCTTCATCTAATATATTTTTTTTACTTTTCCCCTTCTTTCACTAGATGTTTTTCCCTTTTTAAAAATATTCTATCTTCTCCATTTTAAATTCTAATTAAATGTATTCATTTTACAGCATAGTAGGGAACCCCTCCCCAAGTATAAGATTGTAAACCAAATTTCCCCATGGGACACGTTTCTGTAGCTTTATCCAGGGAATCCTTTATCCACACCTCCACAATGGCTTTAATAGTTTTACTGTAATCCTGCTAACTAACAAGAGGTAAGCGGACTGCGCCCTGCATCTTAACATGTCTGCGTTGGCTTTGAAGAGCGTACGTCACATTATTACATCAACAGCTCCAATGCTAATTGATCCCAAACACAAGCATTTAACCTATCCATTATTCATTTCTCCAACAATGCCAGGGGGCAAAGAAATCAGTACTGTATATCTGCCCAGCTCCACGGAGGCTGTTGCATTATTCAAGGGCGTGCCCTGCTAAAAGACTGCTCGCCTTGTTCTCGACTGCTGGAGGCAACAATCCTCTCACAAGGACATTGTTCCTCACTCTGAAGTCAAAGTTGCATCGTGTTGGCTCATACCCACTCTTTATCTAAACACACCGCGCAACCACTGTCCGTTCCTTTCGCTGTCTTGTCCGTCTCACCCCAAACCACTTTGACGAACAGAGCCGAGACTTGACAGGAACGCTGTCGGAAAATATGAAAACTGTGTATTGACTTTTAAAATACGCTAAATGCCTCACAAAAGTCGTAGTAGTGGACTCAATCTGAATCAGTCTTTTTTTGTCCATAGAATAATTTAGTAGATTCAAAGAATGGGTTCTTCTTTCTAATACCTAATTTATGTCCAGCTCTAGTGTGAATTTTAATAAACTACCTTAGAAAAAAAAAGATTCTCAAGAGAAACCGCTCTTCCGAGGTATTTGAAAATCTATTTTTTAAATTTTGCATTGGCATTATCAGTACGAGCAGTGTCAATGCTCCCTTCTCCAGTTTGAGTTTGAATCCGGAGAGGAAGATAATGAGTAAAGGTGAATAACCCTAACCCTAACTCTCTCAAGCCCCTTTTCTTTAAAAAAATAGAAATATCTACCGTCAACTGCGATTGACTAGAAACCAAATCAGGGTGTCCCGGCCTGCTAACCATTTTTTTTCCGCTGGGATAGGCTCCAGCACCCCCCATTACCCTTGTGAAAATAAACGGTAGAGAAAATGAAAAAAAACCGAAAACATAGGGTTATTGAATCATAATGCCGTTTTTGTGTTTTGCGGTTGTCCTGCTTATTTTTATGGTAGTACTCTACAAATCGTGGGTGAAAACGGCAAACCTCGATAATAACTTAATTTTATCCTCAAAAGACTCACCAATGAAACATAGCTCGCTATCATTTCCCAAGTCAGCGGCAAAGATACTTTTACTGTAAACTCTCAAAAACGAGGTCGCCCCCATTGACTCATTTAAAATCAGCTCCATAATTTGAGCTCTGTAAAACTTAAGTTGCTGCAGGTGTTCGGCGATGGAGGAGCGATAGCCTCGGGGCTCGTGGTGCTACACTGCAAGGGCCCCTCTGAGATTACCCATCATCCCCTCAAGTCTGGCGGCGGCGTTTTCAAACGCCATCCTGTCTGAGGTTGCCCTTGCTTCTACATGTGTAGTGGTAATTATGAATGAGGGCGGCTAAGATCTGTACAAAACCATCAAACGTTGTACAGCTTGCTGCTATTGTAATAAAGATCAATAGGCAGGTGGCGTCAATGATTGTTTTATGAAGGAGAGATGGCGTACTTCCCTTTATAACCTCTTATTCTCTGTATACGCCTCTAGTACGGCACATTTAATTGCCATTTGTGATGTGAACTGCTAAAAAATCGTCACCTTGAGAGAAGGGTCCACAGGCGGCGGATTAGATTCACTCGACTTCAGTTGGAGAGCCGAGGCCATCGCCGATTCAAAGCATATATATTGTCTACTCAATGTGTGAACTTTGCAAAGCATGTAAAGGTAGCTCCCTAATTGCAACACAACCACTTTTCCCTCACACCTTTTCTTATTGTTGCAGCAAGGCAAGGTGAGGTCATCTGACCAGAATGTGAAAGATGTGCAAAAGAAGCTCCAGATCAAACAGAGTTCTGTCTGACAGGAGGAGATAAAGAGACTGTCAGCATCGCCTCAGAACAAAGCCGCTTCGGCCTGAAGCCGTTCCCCCAACGGCGGCGCTGCGCAGAATGGAAAAAGGTGGGTAAACCAAAATAATGCCTCACACAACAGACGGGTTTCAAAGCGTTGCATCTATCCATCTTTGGGAGGTTGTTAGCAATCTAGATGAGAAGGTACACAATAAAGACAAGGCTAATTTGGATGGAAACTAAATTCTTCATCTAATTATGTTCCTGTATAAACTGGAATTTTGCCACTCATGTTTTTATGACTCCCCACAAAGTAAATGACCTACAAGCCACTGTGAAAGGTTTGTCAAGGTCTGCCTTTTCCTTACTGTATATACATTATCTTCAAGTTAATTTATCATAAAACATTGGACGATGTAGTCATTTATTTAAGTACACACAAATTCATTTAAAAAGCAACACAAACAATATCATGATCATTGATGTTTTCAATGATGAGTCAGTGAGTACTCGTCCTGACAATGGCTGCGCTTCACCCTGAAGGGAAACCAGGACCACAGGATTGTAATAATTTTTAGTTTGGGATGGTTGTTTCATTCGCTTGTTCAGTGTTTGGTAAGCATACTGAATCAGCAGGTGATGAGCCACCTCTGGAATGCAATTCTATTGCTAAAAAAATGATTGTGCTCTTGTGTCATCATGTCGACAATAGCATTCACATGCTTTCCATATTTTCCACATTACAAGGTGCAACCAAGAGACCTAGATTTTCTCAAAAGTAGCAGTAGGTTTTTGGGTAGCTGGCTTTGACCACCTTGCCAGTGAAAATGCTTTATGTTAAGGTTCTTGCGGTCTCGATGGAATATACTCATTGAAAACCCTTTTGGTGACAGCCTATTTGAGTGCAATGAACCTTCAATTGATGGGCTGCAGTTTCTCATTAAGAGAGATTTGTGTACAAAATTTGGTATCAGTGCATAGTGTGCATAAAAAAATGTTTGAGGGCAGCTTGTGAAAATGGGAGTGAAAGTTGATTTATTTCTATATTTTATTGTGTTTAGTTATCTAAATGTATTATTTTTTTTCAGTGTATTGTATTATTGTCTAGTTCACTTTGTTTTAGCATAACTGAGCCTCCACTGCATCAATCAAGGCGTGTTGGCATTTAACTGTAAACTTTGAGAGACCTCCTAATCCCACCGCATTGTTTTTAATGGCCACTCCAAAATACTTTCCAGGATAATCATTTTATCTGATAAATGAGGATTTCAAACACTCTTATCTCCTTTGTGCCTGCACTTTTTTTTAATCCGTCCATTTTGTCTGGTTGTTTTTAATTGATTTCGCAGCGAGAGGGAGGGGGCTTTCTTCCCAAGATAATGCCCACACGAGAACGAGGTCACGATCCTTAAATGAGGGAATTTCACAGGGCTTGCGTGTTTACCTCGGTGTGTGTACAGTCCTCATTTTGCTTTTCCCCCAGTGAAGATCCGCTGTTTGGAAACACTTTTACTTGATGTCCTACCTTCAGGCTTGGACCAAATCTCACCGTATTAGGATCAAAAACACTGTCAGCGCCGTTCCCTATGTCTTTACATAATGTGCTCATTGAGGGCGCAGCCAAGCATGGAAAGTAGACCGCTGATTATCCAATAATGTTGCAACCAGAAGACGTACAAATATATTTAAAAAAAAACAGTGTGTGTTCCCGCATCTCTGCTGTGTTGGACCGAGATAACGCCTCATCCAATGAGACGGCCACTCACCTCTCAAGCGACGGCTTGGCTTGCAGGCCCGCCGAGGAAAAGCTGCTTATTCCACATGCAGCATAAGTACAGGTCTCAGGTTTGAAGTGGTTGTGTGGCATAAACATTTAGTCTGGCAGGAAGAGTAAGCGTTGCCGTTAGACAGCAAATGGAGTTTTTACATTTGCCACTGAGGTTGTTTCTCCTCCATGCCTACTGTTTAGTTGGCTTGTCGTTCTGTAGCTTCTGAATAAAATATATTTGGTTCGCTTGTTGTACTACCATTCAGGTTATTCCATGTCATCTAATCACATTACATTTTAAGTTGTTTTGAGTATTTCTTCATTGAATCTGGAGCACACGCGATGACCATAGTCAAAATTTCAATCCGATATTTTTTTATGCAACCCTTTAGTCTGACACACTTGGATATTACCAGGGCGCTAATGTTTTCTGAAATGACAGTCCAAGTCTGTGGGAATCCCACTTGCCATGGCATGACATGAGCGCCCTCTCTTTCCTTCCCACGGGCACCTGTCTGGAGGTGAGAGGTCACCCTGTCAGGACTAATCCTCGACAGTAACCCGACCAAGCCGAGGGATCGTGACGATCGCACATGCATCGGTGGAGCCTGCCATCCCTTAATACTCTTGCTAATCACATTTTAATTGAATTCCGGCGAACATGTAAAAAGCTGGTCGAGTTTTGTTTTTCCATTTCCCAAACAGATGTCCACAGTTATCCCTGTAAAGTCATCTGCGCCGCTGACGTCATCTGTTTGGACAAACCGGCTTGGCTCATCTTGATAGCAGAGATAAAGACCATTACATTATGTATAGCTCTTTTTTACCGATCTCTACCATTCCGACGATTTCACACACCCAATGTTGGCGTGTTTACGCAGTATTCCCTCCGTGCTTGACTGCATTGTGCAGGGCTTTCACACCATCTACAAAACCCACACTGTCCCTGTCCACTCTTGTTTGGACTGTAGCGAGATGAAGCCAAAATAGATTCTCTTTGTCATCGGATCGTGACAAAAGACTTAAAAGACCTGCTCAAGTGTTTGTCACACAGCATATTAGCTAAACTTAATCTGGAGTCAGTGTGCCCCCACTGAGGTGACTAGGGTGTTCCAGGCACATGCCTCCAGCATGTCTGATTAACCACCTCAAGCTAAATGTTTGCTGTCTCCATCCCACTCGCTTGTTACATCGCGCTGCTCTGTTATTAGAGCCACTTTACTCTTTGAGGAAAACAACATTGAAACACAGGCGCCTCATTTGATCATTTAGCTTTCATTTTAAGTGCTTTGGAAATAACTGAGGTCTGCGTGTGTGGTGCCCAGGCTCTAATTGCCCAAGCATTACGCAGACCTGTGATTCTACTTACACAGGCGAGGGAAGCAAACCATTTTTATTTCTTTTTTCTTTTTCTTTTGCCTAAACAAAGCTCGCAGTTGCCATGCGTTTGCAGACGGACCTTTTAGATCTGCCTACCCCCCAACAGCTTCTCTCCCTCGCAGCTGTCGCACGAGCCTGTTGGACATCCCGGATCCCGAACACACGAACCAGAAGAGATTAGTGTGCCATGTCGACCCATTGCTTCCGCAGATGGCACGGATGCTTTTAGTCCGCTCCCCGTAGACACACACTCATTGATCTTTCATACTAAACTCCTCTCAGCAGGACTCTTGATACTGTTTTATTCATCGTTCTGGCATTTACTCACCGGGCCAATAAAGTTTGACATGTGTGAGTATTAGCTGTAGGGGGCAGTGTGGTTTCTGTGCAATCCCCCAGCATTAAGAACTGTCAGGTGCAGTTAAAAACCTCCCCTGACTTGCCTTCTTTCAGGTCCATATCCAAGCCATAATTCACTAGTGTTGTCTCGCACCTTGACGCACACCCAGTAAATGTGTAAAACGTTCCGCTGGGCTTTGGTTCCATTTTAATAGCAGAACATTTTAGTTTGTTTGCCCGGCTGCTGCGGCAAGGGGAATTCAGGGGTATCAGTTACTAATTTTTAAGGATCTGGCATGACTAGCTAAGCGATCTCTTCCAAAATCAACACAAGGGACAAGACATTTTTTTCTAAGGTTGGGATGAGGGGGATATGGTATTTGCTTTCCGCTTTCTGGGAATCCCCAACACCCAGTTGGATGGTGGTGGCCAAATTTGATTCTGGCAGCCATTGACACAATTACCTGTGTCAGGTGACAGTATGCTAATGATCCTACAACGCAAAAAAATGTTAAATTTTCCTAGAGACCCGCCCACTCGTAAAGGTTTTCTCTTCATTTTCCTAACAGACTCGTGCTCTGCTGTTGACCTCTAGAGGGTGCTTAACTTTTTTTTTATTGCACTGGTAAATGTTTAAGATGGACTTTTTGAAAGAAGCAAGGATTTATGGCCGTGACCTGGGTTGAGCAGCTCTCTTGGGTTCCAGCCTGGGCGAACAGTGGCCTTCTCAACCAGGTACTATTTGTGGCCTACAGAAATGGGTCTTTTCCATAGACTCTGAACTGTTTTCTTTTTTCTTTAACTGCCTTTAATCCCAATTCAATTGGAATTATCTTCTCCAACAGTCACTTGTAAGATGTTAATTGGATGACTTTCATTGCTGCATTGAAATCATTTTAGTCTTTAATTTCTGAGGTTGGATACTTTTCTATTATGTTCTCTACGATTGGTTTGTATCCTGGACGCCCTGTCTCATATCCAAAGTTAGCTGGAATAGGCTAAAACCCCCAATGGCCTTAATGGAATGTTTTCAAATACCATGGCAAAAACAGATTGAATTCAACTACTTTGTTTGAATGGATTATATGTATTTCATATTTAGTGTTCTCTTATGTCGTGTAAAAAGACTGACTCTTGAACGAACTAGACGAAGAAGTACTTATGGGCATGTGTGGTCTGTGGTGTTGTGTGTGTGTGTGTGTTTTTTAGTGGTACACGCGGACCCTCAATCACTGATTCTCGGTCAAATCCATGCCCTCTGTGCTCCAATGCTGAATGGCATACAAACTAGTGTAGCGCTCATTAGATTCCATGTTTCACAAGCAGAGCAAGGACTGTAAATCTCTCAAACCTCGAGCATGTTGTTTTAACTGGCTGTAACAGGCTGTTCTCTGTCTACATTACCACAGTTTAAAAGTGGATGCCTTGTCGTTTTTGGCAACTTCAGGGAATAAAATGTGACCAACACTGGAACTTATTGGTGCTAGAGACAAACCCGCAAGATGATTAAGACGTTATGTCCAAAGATTCGGTGAGAGTTAGACCATGCGTATTTCATTCACAGACATTGACTAACATCGTTCTTGGTTGAAACTTGAAAGCAAATACATTGGAAGGTGGAAATTGAAATAATTTCTGTGTTGTTTTTGTTTGATGGTGTCGTGGTACATTCGCCTGACTTCAGTGCAGACAGCGTGGGAACAAAATCTACTCATTGGTGGTGTGATTGCGGATGTCTGTGTGTATGCCCCACGACTGATTGGCGACCAGTTTAGGGTCTTTTTGCCCGGGATTTGCTGGGGTAGGCTTCAGCGGTACACGGTCGATTGGTCGCCGGTCTTTTGGTCGCCGATCTTTTGGTCGCCCGGAAGGTAAGTGATAATTACCATTTAAATTGTTACTAAAATTCCCTAAATACAAACTGCGAATTACTATTTAGTCATACTTAATGCCCTAGTAATTATTAGGCTAAAGAAAAGCTCCAAAGTTCCTGGACTTTTATTGTTTTTTGTTGGAGAACTTGTTAAGACCCTGACTGACGTAGCTTCTTAAAGGGACAACGCATGTACATACAAACTCTTATACACTCGCACGTCGGCTCAGTGAAACTGCTCATGGCCATTGTCGGCTTTTATTGATGCATAGACCGTGTTGTTTTACCTTGTTTTGTCGCCGGTCTTTTGGTCGTCGGTCTTTTGGTCGCCCGTTGTCGCGGTCGGGGCGACCAAAAGACCGGCGACCAAAAGACGGCAACCAAAAGACCAGCGACCAATCGACCGCACACGTGCTTCAGCACCCTGCAACCCTAACAAGGATGAGCGGTTTTGAAAATGAATGGATTCATTTATGTATTATATCAGATGAAAAGGGATACTGTCACTAGTGTAATAGGAAATTGCTCAAAATGTGTCTCCCAGACTTTGAACAAGTGATGACATGGTAAAGGCCCCTTTGTTGTGTTTCTCGTAACGTCCAACTTTTGGAATGCAGAACACGTTGCGAAAAGCAAAACATATTTGATACTCATTGAATTCAGGTCATAAAAGATTGAATGGCTCAATTGCCGTTCGAGTTCCATAATTTAAGAGTTCTTTTTTCGTACTAAAATCTGGAGCACTTTTTCAAATAAATACAACATAATATGTTTTATTTTATTTCTTTTTTAACCCCCACACTACCCTTTAGAACCCACAGAAGCACTGTAAAAGATATATTTATGTTTTCAGCAAGAACAGAACAAGCAAGTTTAGTATTTTCAGATTTTTATCCCAGCGGCTACTAAATCAGATCTAAGGCCCCCTCCATCCCATGTCTAACGACCGGCTCTTTTGTCTACCCGTGTTTTTCTTTTCCTTGGCGGATCGCTTCACTGTGACGTGTAATAAAGTGCGCATTGGCCGGGCGCGGCAGGCCTGCTGTGACCAGATCAGATGTGTGCTCCTGATTACGAAACTCCCTTTTAGTCACTGACAGACATGGTAATAAATGTGTCCATAAATTGAATTTGGGGTAGGAGCAGGAATATCTAAAGGAGTATTTGGCCTGATTGTCTCCAGCCGACATGGCAGAACTTCAGTGGGATTCTGAAGAGAAACTGATCCCACCGTAGTGTGGTTGGAAGGTTGAGTGGAGGGTGGAGAAGTTTTTTTTTTTTTCCTCTGGGTGCGGATTGATGCCCGGCCAAGAAAAATAAAGAGAGCTTTATTGCTATTGAGAAAATCATTTGATTGAGTTTGCCTGAATAAAAAGATGGAAAATGGTGAATGTCTGCTTGTGTCAATGTATAGTTGCGTGTTCATGAGCTGTGGCTCATAAAATGTAGTTTTATAACGTTTTTCTAATATTCATTCGTTTGAGGTTCAAACTGTCACAATGAAAAACAGGTCAGGTTTTTGTAAGATTTCAACCCTCTTAACTGTCGTACAGGAGTGTATCACAATTACTCATTGAATACACTAAGGAAAAACTAAATGGACATGAAATAGAAGGACATTTTTCACGAGCCATTATGCTTTTGTTTTGTAATTTATCATTTGCGTCTGTTTGGTAGAATTAGCGATTTAATCTTATGCTATCATTCAGCTAGACAAATTGTGTTCTCTTGTTTGCTTTTGTTTATTTTATTTTTATTGTCATTTATTTTATCACTGGTGATCTTATGAAAATACTAGTGGAAAAAAGCACATATTTGCAATATTTTAATTTAAGGGTTTATTATATTGTCATCACACAAAGTTGTTCTGAGCTGAAAATTCTGTTTCACTCATAAGGCGTATTTTTCCTGAATATTTTGGTTGAACTTCAAATCCTTCTACACAGGTTCCTTTCTATTTGTGTTGCCAATCGATGTGGACATGGAAACTATTTGAATGAATATCTGCATCTTAATGACGAATAGGAACAGCATGATTGAAGTCAATCCCGAGTTGAGTGAGTGGCCTTCAAGAAAAGTCTACCTCAGTGGAACATTTGTCAAAATATACTCATTTAAATTGCATGTTGTTGCCAGCAGCATGGTTGTTCATATGAAAATGATCCTTTCAGAGGGCGACATTTGCATCCAACTGGCAATAAACATCAATGAGTTGGTGTTGGACTTCAAGTGTCTCCTAAAAGAATACAAAGAAAAGGTATGAGCATTTCCAAAGTGGTCATGGTTTAAAAAAGGCAGATTTTGGTGTACAAGGATGTGGTCGCAATATTATTTTCAGAACATTGTTATATGAGAGCCAGTTAAATTGTACTATATTTTCCCAGTTTTTTTACAGTCAGTTGCAGCTGACCATTATTTGGCTTGAACATGACCCTTGGTAACCGAGGTAAGCTTGTGTCTGGTTAATGTCAATGATTTATTTTAAAAAGAAACAAAGACATTTTACAGTTCCTGGTATGAGTAGCACATTTTAACTATGGTAGATTACTTGAAAATGGAATAGAATGCTTACCGGTATTTCACAGCGAAATGTCCTTTGAATAATGTTAACAGTAACTCATGATTATACCTAAGTAAGGAACAATATTAGGCATCTTGTTTTTCTCAGATGTAGGAATTTGTGTTGTATTTTAAAGGCAGTTTTTAAGTTCCTTAGTTGTTGCTGGTAATCAAAAACTTACTCAAATCATAGTTATGCAATCATCCTCAAAACAATTCATGTTGTCACAATCAGACTGGATCGTAATAGAGGACAATGTCATATTTTGGTATCTACCACAAATTACGCCACGCCCAGATAAGACAATAATATGAGGGCGACTAAAAGATGAGTTGAGCAATGTAACAACGTCTGAACCATTTCTTGGCCCTCATAATAAACACATATCAGAAACACGTTCTGACACACGGCAGCAAGACGTATCGCTCCCCCTAATCCATCAGAACTCCCCTTACACCTCATCTAGCCCTGTGCTAACACAAACCTCCTCTTATGTGGCTACCCTTCTTCCCCCTCCACTCGCCATCACCCTTTGCTTGGCTGACTAGGGAGCGCCTTCTGCCAAGATTTATTAGCCGCCTCAACCGAAATGTCATTTTCACCATGTTGGTTTTTGAAAGGGACTTTTTTTCGTCTTATGGGGGTGGTTGAGAGGTGTTTTGGACTTGCTCGCTCTAACATCAATAGCCCGAGAAACCAGTAGAGACAGCTTTCTGATTTATCGACTTCTCTTTTTTTTTTACGGCAAGAAAAGAGGGTGTAACATTTGTAAGAATAACTTTGAGTCTGGATCTACATAAAGGATTCACAGGTGGCTGTGTTTATCAGGGCACAGGTCATCGTTAATTTTTCGGAAAATAATTTTAGTTATGCAATCAACACGTTGTTTTCATGTAATTATCCACTTAGATGTCAGGCCTTAATTAAGCCACTTATTGCACCTAATTATGATGGAATGACAATAACTTCCTTTCCGACTCGCCTGATGTATCGATACTTCAACTGTGAGATTGTGATTAAATCAGATTATGCCTTTGAAAACACACCAAATTTAATTTGCTCGCTGTGTCACCCAAAGGCAAATTGCCTCCACTTTGAATGCTGCACCAGATAATGGTTTCCATGATATGAGTGGGCTGTGAAAGACTAAATGTACCTTATAAAACCAAGAAAATTGCATGGAATAAAAGGGACGTGCCATTCTGTGGTAACAGCCAGAAGAAATGTAGACTTTAAGGAGACACACAATTCATCATGACAATTAAAAACACACTTTGGATGCCTGTAAAACAAACAGTGATTGAAGATTAAAAACAAATAGGCAAATTGAAGATGAAACATTATGGCTTTGCCAAAAAACGGGGTGCACAGTAATTATATTTAAGGCTTTCTTAACAACAAGCGATTTCTAAACTGAGGTCTGACTCATTTTATGACATGGTGTAGACCTGTCGTGAAAATCAAGCCCAAATGATAGTCCTGACCAACACATGTTGAAGTGTGGCTCTCGCCAATTGCATCGCTTGTGTCACACCAGGATGACAAGTTGCGGCCTACCGTCATGTCTGGGGAAAAATACACACTGCTGATCCAACATTGTGCCAGGGGTAGGGAACCTATGGCCCGGGAGCCATATGTGGCTCTTTCAATGGGCGCATATGGCTCTCCACTAACCTATGAGGTAAAATATGGAAATCACTGGTGAGAGAGCACTAATAGGAGCGTCATTGTGGCGTTGACACTACCTTTACCACCACTTTAATCATAAATTTGTGTTTTATTACTCTTCCCCATGCATGATATCATTGATACTGATTTATTAGCAACAGCATAACAATATTCTCAAAATAATTCAGAGACTTTTTGTACTTTAAAAGAGGTGAAATGACAAAAAATGTACACATTTTCATCCATTTTTACTTTTCAATTATGAGAATGGCTCTCAAGAAATAACATGAGAAAATATGATTTTTTTTTATGGCTCTCTCTGTCAAAAAGGTTCCCGACCCCTGCCGTAGTGAGTGCCTAATTCATTTTGGAAGAAAACTAGTTTTTGCAGCATTACTGATTACTTTTTAAAAAAAATCCTAGCATAGGTCAATTTTAAACTTTAGTATGTTAGTTTATTTATACTGATTTCTTGCTACAGATTGGTCCATAAAATTCGTAATTGTAAATTAGTATTGTTCTGAATTTTTAAAAATATTTATTTTATCCTGGATACCTGTTTATCTAAGGTTGAAACTTTACGACTAGTTTACTAAAGGTTGTGGTTTAAGGAGGATGACTTTTGTCTGAATTTGTCCCAGGTCCATATGAATGATCTCATTTTATTTTGGTTTAGTAGCAAGTTGATTCAAGCTATCCGCCACCTTTCCAGCTAATAAAACCGTACATCTACAAATCGAGCAATAATTAAATGAAAGAACAAGACGTACTGCTCAATTTCCATTTTTACCATCCCATCGCTTCTCAATTTTCTTGCGCTTTTCCCGCAAAACAAACATTGGTCAGAGCTCCATTGGCTGTGCTGACAGTTATATTTAATGTGCCACTTAAATAGTACAAAAGTGGGGACACGATAATAGAATCCAGGTTTGGCCTTTATTTAATTTGTAGCGCGGCACAGAGTCATCGCATTTTAGATGGTTGCTCATGTCAGAGGGTTACATTGTGTTGACTCCCAGTCATCTGGATGTGCTTTTGCTGTCCTCAACTGTGCTCAATCCTTATCTAACGACATTACTTCCTAGCCGCAACCTCATCATCATGTGGTTTGTTGGCTTTTTTCCAATGTGTGTACTCTTCTATGCAAATGACTGACATAGCGACGTTGGCATTGTTTATGTAAATTCCACCTGAGATTTTCCAAACAGTAACACCCAGCCTCTTTTGTCGTACCATTAACGACTTGGGTGTTGTCTTTTGGTTTATAAATAGCCTGAATTAAAACTTATGAATCAAATATTCATAAAACTGACTTCAACTGCCACCCATCATTGTACATTTATTTTTTAGATGAAATGTAAGTGACCATGAGTCATTTTGAACGTCTGCATATTCAACCAGCAATATGAAATAATAGAGTATTTATCTAATTATGAATATAACCAAATCAAATCGTATTGTTTTTCTCATTTTAAACATTAAAATGCATCAATTTCATAGCTGTATTACAATCCCAACATTATATTTTGAGAGATAACCTTTGTAAAGTTAAACTTTAAAATGGATGATTCTGACAGCCAACAGCAAGGTTGATTTCTATTGATTTTTTATTATTTTTTGCTTCGTAAGGTTGAAGATCAGTTGAAAATGAACTCTGTTGGAATTTGCATTCGATTTGCTTTGTTAGAAACCTTTAAATCCGAAGAAAATTGGATGATTTGAGTGGGTTGCTCCAATTCGCACAGCTGGACGCTCATTAGATAAATGCTAGAATTTGGTACGCCCATCTAACGCTCTGCGTCTCGGGGGTCTACGAGGTAGTGGGCTGACCCTGACACTCATCTTCTGGATGGTGATTGGATAAGCTGTCTGAGGTGGAATCTCTTTTTGATTGAGCGTGAATTGAGCGAATCACTGATTTTTAAAAATTGTTCATGAAAGATGAATGGTATTGGCAGATTTCATTTGATAATCTTCCTCAGGATGAGAAATATTGAGTTAAACAGTAGGGCAGATACACTCCTAAAATTGAGTTGCTGCGAAGGGTGGAGAAAAGTGAGGTAAATTGTTTTCAGTTGTCCTCAGATGACTGATTGGAAGACTGTCACATAAAATTCAACACTTCAGGTTTGTGTTTACATAAATAATTACACACACACACGCACACGCACACACACACACACACACACACACGCACACACACATTCATAAAGCCAATGAGAATGTGCTTAGCGTCCTTGAATGAGCTGCTGCTGATTGGTAGATACAAAGACCTCTTAAGAACAAGTGGAGAAGAAAATCTTAAAAATAAATACTTAAAAATACTAGACATTGTATGAAAAACAAGCAGAGAAAAAAGATGAGATCAAATACTAAAACCAAACTAATACTATTGAATTGGTAAGAACACTTTGTCCTGAAGTGGCCCACAATATTTGACAACCTGTTCTGCAAAATGTAACATATGTTATTGTACTATAAAAGTGGCACTGCAAGCTTTTGGGGAACATGACTCAATCATTAATTATCTGCCTTGTTTGTCCTCACAAGGGTCAAATGATGTGCTGGAGCAAATCCCAGCCAATCGCAGGGCACAAGGACATGTCCAACCATTTTTGACTCTCCAATCAGCCTACAGGGCATGTCTTTGGGATTTGAAAGGAAACCGGAGTGCCCGAAGAAAACCCACACAAGCCTAGGGAGAACATGCAAACTCAACACGGTAAGGGCCGAACCTGGGATTGAACCCTCGATCTGTCGAACTGTCACCCCCTACGCACTAACCACTTGGTCTCCTGGGTAACATTATTTTTTTCCCCCTTTATTTACCAGTCTTGACAGGATTAATGTGCCTATTGAAAAACACCTGTCTATCAATGAGTGATCCCCTCTTGCCAAATAACTTCCCATTAACGCTAATGTTTTTTCATTCCCTGTATTGTCTTACCATCACATATCCTGCATTCTGTAGGTGGGTGGGTACTGCTGGTCATAATAAAATGTGTTGAAGAGGCTGGTGGTGGGTTGGATGGCCAGCTGCATCTGAGGGCACTGTGAGTGGCACGCAGAAGGGACTTTTATCCGCAAAGTTGAAAATCCCCGCAAAATCATACCGTGTGTGGTTGATTGGTCGGCGGTCTTTTGGTCGCCCCGCCCGCGACAACGGGCGACCAAAAGACCGGCGACCAAAAGACCGACGACCAAAAGACCGGCGACAAAACAAGGTAAAACAACACGGTCTACGCATCAATAAAAGCCAACAATGGCCATGAGCAGTTTCACTGAGCAGACATGTGAGTGTATAAGAGTTTGTATGTACATGCGTTGTCCCTTTAAGAAGCTACGTCAGTCAGGGTCCTAACAAGTTCTCCAACAAAAAACAATAAAAGTCCGGGAAATTTTGAGCTTTTCTCTAGCCTAATAATTAATAGGGCATTAAGTATGACTAAATAGTAATTCACAGTTTGTATTTAGGGAATTTGAGCAACGATTTAAATGATAATTATCACTTACCTTCCGGGCGACCAAAAGACCGGCGACCAATCGACCCTGTACCAAATCATACAGACAGATAGCACAGGAGCCATATCAATCTGCATTTAGTACAAGAAGCAGGCACAAGGGTTCAAGGAAGTCATCAGAGCATGGGTAGTCTTGCGCAGTTGGGGATACTTATCTGTAGGACTTAAATCGTCCGGACGCCGTCCAACGCCACTCTGATATGAGCAATTAGCGAGTAGGACCTTTTGAGCTTGGGCATCTGATTTGCAGGCCAGCTCGCACATATGCCTGTAATTCACTCTGACATTTAATCTCCTCAATTGTCACACTCTTTATTGTGTATGGCCATAATATAAACAGTAATGATGAAGTAATAATAAAATGGGAGGCATTGTAATCATCCTAGCCCCGTCCCGCCCCTGTGCTTATGTCCACAAGTTGAACCTGTGGGAGACAGCTGACAAGTGCGAGGCTATAGTCCCACAGGGGGGGCTTGGATTTGAAGGGGGGTCTTCCCAAGTCAGCTCAGGGGAAATGGATGACAGTTACACTAGCCTCCAGCCAATTAACTGTCATCCTAGCTGTTGGTTTAACTCGCTGACCTTACCTCCTCTCGCCGCTTTGTCTTATCGTTTCCGGAAGAAGACGGCCTCATCTGTGTATGTAAAGTGGACCACTGACCTTCAAAAAAGTGAAGGAGCAAAGACCAAAGTTGGTTCGCTGTATATTTATTTCCAGGGCAAACATGCCGAGTGAGCAAGTCTTTTTTTTCTAAGATTGAGAGGGAGCGTTGTGTTATTACGTCCAATTACTCCTCAATCTCCCTCTTTACCTACCTGTAAAATAACATTAGATATGCTTATCTTACGCACTTTTACAGAGGGGGTGCACTCTCCCCAGATGGCTCCCATGGGGTGTTAGGTTAATACCGCCTGCCCTTCAGTCATCTGCTAATTGAGCTTGTTCGCAGATCGGTAAGAGCCGTGCTTGAGGAACGGGAACCACTTTCTTTCTTCGATGTCTTGGGTGGGAAAAATTTAAAGATGTTTAAAAATTAGATATCTTGAGGGGTGCATTTGACTACAACCTCCAGTCCCGATGGCAAAAATCAATGGAGCTACTGTGGAGTTTCCATGTTCTCCCTGGGCTTGCATGGGTTTTCTCCGGGTACTTCAGTTTCCTCCCACATCCCCAAAACATGCAGGTGTGAGCGTGACTGGTTGTCCGTTTTCTAGTCCCCTGCGATTGGCTGCCCACCAATCCAGGGTGTCCCTTCCTGGTGCCCATAGTTAGCAAGGATTGGCTCCAGCAACCCCCTTGTTAGGATAAGTGGTTCAGAAAATGAATGAATAGTATATTTAGCAAGAAATAACTTACAGTCGTGAGTTAACCACTCGTAAATCATTAGTTTGGCATGTTGTTTCCATGATAATTTGCTGTTTGCACTATGAAATATGGGTGGGGCTTGGTTCCCACATTTTTTTATTTTTTTTACGATTTCATTCTCCTGTCACTCGTAAGTGTGTAGAAGCTAAGACTAAACTCTTCCATTCTTTTTTTTTTTAATTCCCTGACATTGTCCTTCCTCTTTTTAACCTTTTAATGAAACGGATGGAATCAATAATGCTTCTTTTTGAGGGTGAGAAAATGATGCAGCCCCAATCAGGCAACGTTAGACAATCCACTATTTATAGCCTCAATTTATTCATAAACACGAGCAGAAAAGAACAATATTTTTTTGCTTTAATTACTAGGATAAATACAAAATAAGCATATCAAGCTTCGGCTTCTTCAGAGTTGCCTGAAATGTTGTTTATCCTGTTAATGGCCCAATAATCTGTAAATGAAACAATAGTTGGCAGCAAATTTGAGTGAAGAATGCTTTGATCATTTTCAGATTCCACTGTACTCTACGAGAATGAAGTCACCCTTAATTGCACCAAAGTAAACCAAGAACATAACCTCCCATCCTCCGTGTTTCACAGTAGGTACATTGTTCTTTTCTTTGTATGCATCAGTAAGCGTAGAGCTCATGTGACTTGCCAAAAAAAAGCTCCAGTTTTGTGTCATCCATACAAAGGACATTCTCCCAGAAGCTCTGTGGCTAATCAAAATGCATTTTGGCACGTTCTGATCTAGTTCAATGACCACTGTGGGGGGTTCTTTTTTTTCTTCTTATGCAAGCTTCCAAAAAAATTGCGTGTAAACAGAAAGTAGCACTTTGAAACACAGCAGGCTCAGTTATAATATGTTCTCAGGCACTTTGTTTGCTGCACCTGGCACGGGGTGTCTAATCTGGGCGGGGTACAATGAAATTTATCACGGCATTTTGGAACCAAATGTGCTGCTCACTATCAGAAAATGTCATCTTAACCACGGGTCATAGGCCTTCTAACTCTAACATACAGCTCATATTCAAAACATTCCAATGAGTCTTAATGTAAAGTTGGTTAAGCGTATGTGGAATGAGCTGAATAGTATCGTCGGAAAAAGCACCTGACGCAGTTGAAGCAGTTAGCCCACAAAGTGCGAGCCAAAATACCTGTCGACAGGTGCGCAGGTCTTACAGTTACACAAAATAATTGCGCTGATTGCCTCAAAAGGAACATTGTGTTCCGGATAAATTGACACCATTTGAGACATGAATCACTGAGTAACTACATGTCTTGTGCGAAAAAATAACACGCTTCTTGTTGAAAAATCAAAGATGGTTATTTATTAAAATTCAAAACACATTCAATATGCTCAGCACATTATTGTACCTTACATTTTTGAATGGACTTTCTCATGTCCTGTTTTGTAGTTCTTTTATTTTGATCACATTTCTTCAAAAAATCATGCTGCTTTGTTTTTATGTTTTTCTGAAAAACTTGTATTGCATGTCATTCCACTCTAGTAAAACATTAAGCGAACATTAAACTATAAACTTCAGTTTAACATTCAACTTTTTTTTTGTTTTCACATCTCATTAGAATTTGAGATTGAGTGAAGGTGGAGTAGCCGACCAATACTGTAAGGTACATAATCTTGTTTAATATGTTTAACAAAAACACTCAATTTTCTTTTTCTTTTGTCTAATAGTGATGAAAAATGTTGATAAAGGCCATTATTTCCAAGAAGTATCCAACTTGCCATTTATGTGATTAATATCCATTAACACAGGCACCTGTCCACATGTTTATTAGTGTGTATGCATATAACACTGCAAAAGTATTTTAGTTTAGTGTCCTAATAAATTCCCAATTTACATACTTAAATACAATCAGCAACTTTTATATGAATATCTTTTACACTAATTATTGTGTTGCCCTTTAATGCCAAAATGTTGTCAAAAATCTATCTCATTTTAAGAGGTTTCTTAAAAAATAAAGAAATAACAATTAAGTAAGACCCTAGAAATTAAATGTTCATGAGTTAATTCAGCTTATTTGTTTTCCATTCTTGGTTTGAAATGATTCCAATGATCATTGTAGAGTTGATCGTCCATAATGTGTGCAAACAGTGCTTTCACTTGCTTAAATCCCAGTTCAAGTGGAGATAGTGAGCTGTTATCCAAGCCCAGAAGACACATTACTCGCAGGTTCATATCTTTGGTGTTGTCAGAGACTATTGGTTGGACTGAAGAGGATCAATAGAGGGTTTTACACCGTAGACTCAAGCAGGCATCATCTTTATGCAGAAAAGCCCTCTCACCTGCTTTATCGACCTCACACTCAGCATGTGTGGTGATGTTACATGGCTAGGCTAGATGTGTGCATGTTTGCTTGTTGAAGAAACATGTTTTTGGGTCAGCTAGCAACGCGAGAATATTATGCTATCTCTGACCATTCAGTTTTGAAGGAATCACTGATGCGAGTTTCGTGGCAACATGCAATAGTAAGTTTGCTTTGTCCGCGATTGTGAAGGAATTTAATATGCAGGGAAAAAAATACTTCACCGTTGACCATGTGTATATATGATTTTGCGTGCATGGATGCCCTGCGATTGGCTGGCCACCAATTCAGTGTGTCCCCCGCCTCTGGCCCGAAATCAGCTGAGATAGGCTCCAGGACCCCCCGCGACCCTAGTGAGGATAGCAGTTCAGAAAATTAGATGAGAGATGAATGTATGTATTCCATTGCTTTATCAACCTTAGTTTTAATACTTGTCAAAAGTGTCAAGACATTGAAGGGAGCTAGTACTTAAAATTTTTGGGCAGTGATGAAGACACCTTTTGGAAATTTTAATCAATTCATGACAGATTTGTGTACACCTCCACCCAGGGAAACTTTTGTTTTATTTTTAGACTCATATGCGGTTCCTTTAATTTTGAACTTCAAAAGGCAAAGAAGTCCCCTTTGGTGCCGATCCAAACAAAAGGTCATTCTTGCTGTTCATGGAAAGCAAAAAGCAAGCAAAACTGGTCTCAGTTTTGGCTGCTAACGTAGCAACATGAACCGCAATAATGATAGCTATGCAGATAGAGCAGAATGGATAAATGAAGACATATGTAACTCACCTCAAAAATACAAATTATACTACTTTAACTTTTTTGGACGAATGTCTTGTTAGAAAAGCCATTTTTTGCCTTCCGTCAGCAGTGCCCACCCATTGTGGTCCCCGACCCCCCGCCCCCTTTCAAGTGCCCGTTTACATGACCATTAGTAGGAAGTGGAAGAAGACTCTCTTGAATAAAGTCTATTAATCACTCTGGAGGAGTCGGTTCATCGACTCACCCTCGGGCGAGGGTCTCCAATCAATCAAAGGGGGCTGCTAATGTATTCATGAAAGATGTAAGACAGGACTTGTTTGACAGTGTTCCCGAGCAGGGAAGAATTTATTAAGCCAATCCCGAGAAGGCCCGAGTGCACGCCTGCCCCTCACTGTGCCTTCTGCCTGCGAATCAAAGGCCACGAATCCTCTGAACCTACCAAGTCTGTACAAATATTAGCCATGTGCAAAAATATGTATCCTCATTAACGCGGACGGGCGAAAGCCGAGGGCTCGGCATTTGTCAGGGAGGCTTAAAGTGTCGTACAAGGCCTCCGCTGTGTCGGCCCGTGTCGGGACATCACTCCCTCGCCATCATCTCGGCAGCCGGAGAAAATGTGTCTTATGAGTTGACACGCGGAGGCCAAATTCCGAACTACACCGGCGACTAATGTACAAAGCTGAGAAAGAGCAGGGCCCCTGGGTTTGGCGGGCCCGTGACAGTGACGTGTGAGTTGGGCGTGACAATCTGAGACGAGACGTCAGGCTGGTAGAAAGCATGCAGCTGTTGAGGTTGGGAAATTTGCTTAGAAGGGGAATTCAGTGCTAGCTATAGGACTAATTAAAATGAAAAAAAAGATCACAAATAATACTATGTACGTCAATAAAATGGATCGTGCTTTAATCTAAAAAGCCAGGTCATTTAGCCAATCCTAGCCAATCATGTGAGAGAGAACAACATTTTCTGAAATAAGAATTTCAAAGCTTAACAGTATCACAGAAACAAATAGGCCGCGCCAACGGTTGTTAAACTTTTTACAACAGGTCACACCAGAAAAACAACAATACTTTGTTGTCTAAATCCCACCGTCCTGGCCAACATGGAGTTATCAGCTATTGACTCATTTCATTTTTATTATTTTCCTTCATATGGCGATCAGAATATCGCCATCCCTACCACTGAATCATTGGATTGGATTGGATAACTTTATTCATCCCGTATTCGGGAAATGTTGTTGTCACAGTAGCAAGAGGGTGAGGATGCAAAATAGGAAAGGCATTTTAGACATAACATAAATAGATATGTAATAAGTAAGTTAATAAATAAATACATGAATAAATATATAAATAAATAATTGTGTTGCTGATATATATATATATATATATATATATATATATATATATATATATATATATATATATATATATATATATATATATATATATATATACATGTACATACACACACATATGTACATGCATGCATACGGTAGGTCTTAACACTCAGCCATTTGTTTTGTTAAAGAGCCTGACAGCTGATGGGAGGAACGATCTGCGGAAGCACTCCTTCCTGCAACGAGGGTGCAGCAGTCTAGTACCTTTCGTTTAAACCCATCAGTTTAGTACCTTTCGCGCTTTGGATGCATTGAAATATGGAAAATAATGAAGGAAGAAAATTCGATCATTTATTTTCTGAACCGCTTATCCTCACAAGGGTTGCTGGGGGTGCTGGAGCCTATCCCAGCCAACTGCACAAAGAGACAGACAACCATTCAAGCTCACACTCAAAACAAGGGGCAATTTAGAGTGTTCAACCAGCCTATTCTGCATTATTTTGGAATGTGGGAGGAAACCAGAGTACCCGGAGAAAACCCACGCAAGCCCCAGAGAGAACATGTAAACTCCACACAGTTAGGACACACCTGGGAGGGATTGAACCCTAGAACTATGAGGCCAGCGCGAAAAGAGACACATAAGAAAGCCTTTCAAAAATATTACGATTAACTGTAATTTTTCATTTTCTGGTCACAGTAATAGAATCCAGGACAGAAAAAAACTTTTACCATTGTCAATGTTGAACAGGTTTCTGATTTCTGAATGTTTCCCTGGGCGTAATCGGGGAGGAAATTGTCAGTCTTAACACACCCTAGATAACCAAATAATTGCTCCGGTAAATATTACAGAGGCAAGCCTTTGTTTACTTCGATTTTCAAGTGCCCGATCATTGACCCCTCAAACAAACACGAATACACTAATAGTTTATACTTTGCGGAGGTATGCGCTCCGCTAAGTGACATCCCAGCTCCAGATGGTCATTACAGAACAACTCTAACAGCGACTTCAAGTATTTCTCACTTAAGAATTAGGACTAAGTTGGACGTGACGACGCCGCGAGTCGGGTGGCGGGGGTTTAGTTAGCCGCGGTGAGGGCTGAAAGCCGTTTTATGGAGGCGAGCGTGCATAAATCCCCTTTTTGCAGATGCTTTGTCCCGAGGAGCAAGTGAAAAAGAGGCCGAGCTCGGCTTCAAAGCCGCATTTCCATAATTGCCCTGTAACTCGGGCCTGTCTGGAGGGGAGGCTGAGAAAAGCGCAATCTTTCAGCTGACTGAACGGCAAAAGAGTCCAGCTACCCTTCAAGCGCCCCCGCCCCTCCTCCGCCTTCCCCGTCCGCCCCCTCCCCTCTTTTTTTTTTTTTTAGCCCCACTTGTTGCCCGAAAGAATTTCTCCTCCTAACTTGCCCGGACAAAAAAAAGGCACAAAATCAGCCAAGCTCTCCGTGGCAGAACGTCACTCACTTCTCGGGACCTTTTGTCAACAACAACAACAACTCTGGCTGTTCTTTAACTTCTGTGCTTTCTCTCACATTCTCCACTTAAGCGCTGTAGCCGACTGGTTCTTTGGCCTTCGGAGGTGTGTGTTCCTGCGGTCGAGGGGGCCCTCGTTGGACAGCGGCTCATAAAAGGATTAGCTTGGCACACAAAGACAGTGGTCCGCTTCTAAGCCTGACTGGGGCCACGGAGGAGGTGACATTTGTGTGTCTTTGAGAGGGGAAGGGAGACTCGACAGAAAGGGTGAAAACACAAGGCTGACCCTCTTTATTTGGAGCTTCTTCCAAGCGAGGGGGAACCTCCGTGCTCCCCCAACCACCATATTTTTTTCCAATGGGTCACACTGGTGTTTATTTACTCCAAGCTCATTCTTACACAGGGGGCCCTCTGATGGCTCCATTGGAGACCCTTTTCATTCTGTTCCGAGACTGGATGGATCAATGAGCAGTTTTTAGGGAAAGGCTGATTCGAATTCTTTGAATGACTCCATCTTTTTTTTTTTCTCTCTATTTTTTGACAGATTCTCGGCCCTCCTAAACTAAATCAAAACATCTGTCTGGCTTTTGTCTTTTTCTTGGCTACAATCGTGAGCCAATTACTTTACTTTTCATTCACAAACATCTGTGGTGTCACATTATCTCCACCAGGGTTGGTGAAGTATATTGGCTGGAGACAAAGTTGAACTTACAAGCAAATGTCCAATCACAATCCCCATTATAAATAAAAAAAAAAAAATCTGGAATTGCTGTTGTATAAAAAAAAAAAGTCCTAAATCCTATTTGTTTAAAATTATTACTGATCACGTCATTAATTTTCTTTGCAAGAACGAACATCTTATATAAATGATTATTTTTATTGTGAGATGACTTTTTAATCAATTACTAAGGTTAACCCATAATAATTATTTCTTGTCTATATCATCCACCCAATTACTAAAAAAAGTGTCTAAATTTAAGAGAAGGTGGAACTTAAAGCATCTCAAGCCAACTAATCTGAACCCATAATAATTATTTCTTGTCTATATGCTCCACCCAATTACTAAAAATAAAAAAGTGTCTAAATTTAAGAGAAGGTGGAACTTAAAGCATTTCAAGCCACTTATAAATATTCATTATGGTGCTCTGAGATGAGCCTCTCACGCTGTTTAATTGATTGGACAGAGAAATGCGTGTTTTAAACTAATTTTGAAGATGTTTAAACACACGTCAGTTGTCACTCTACAATTTTTAAACATAAGAGAAATCAAATACACGCTTAGAAGTTAAATTGATAAGAAATGAAATAATAGTATTTTTGTTGTGGGATTTTTTTCAAGTATGTTATTTATGTTTATTTGAAAAAGTAATGATTGACTCCTTAGATCTCTTTCTAAACGAATTATTTACGCATCATTTGAAATTCATAGATTTTCTACTTCATAATATTTGGGGTTATTTTCATCTTTCCTTCATTCTCAATTCATTTGTTTCTTACTTTGGACTTTTGCTATTTATTGTTCCTAAATTATATTACAACCTTAACGAACAAGTCTGGGAAAAAAATAGCCATTAACGTTTAATTTCATTTATTAGCACTATTTTCATTCATTGTCTGATTTAAATTAATCTGCGAAAATTGTTTCCTCAAAAGTTTGCTTTAAATTGAAACTTTTAAAAGAAATGTCATACTTTGTTTTTAGTTTTTTTTGCCAGAGTATTATAATAAGTGATTCTCTAAAAAAAAATATTTCCATGACAACTTGGTTAAATGTACAACACAAAATTGCACTCAAAACTAATTTTTCACATTGAATTAAGAAACTTAAAAATGTAGTGAGATTTACATAGAAATATCAAATATGGAAAGCATGCCCAAGCATAATTTTAAGTGTGTGTGCGTGTGTGTGTGTGTGTGTGTTGCTACTGTAGCAGGGACTGTGTGTGCAGCAGACTGTAGAGGGAGCTCCAACACCAACTTTAACACACTTGCAGTCTCTCAGGATTGCAAACACAAATAAATGACGTTATTATTAGTTTTACACCGACGATAAATTACAATTATAGGAGAGTAGTTAATTGAGAGAGAGGAGTGTGTTTGTGTGTGCATGTGTGTGTGTATGTTGTAAACAGAGTGATGAGATCTGCGAGTTAGTTTCATTGCGAGCATAATAATAAAAAAAATCAATGTAAAAAAAACAACTGCTGCATCTTCAGACAAGCTTTTTTTTAAATTAGTCGTTTTTAATGCGAGGATAATGTTGGAATATTCATATCCAATTGTACCTCGAAATATTGCTTGATTGGCTTTAAGTCCTAATACTGAAAATGCATATTAACATTACTTTTTTCCCCCAGTAAGATTAACTTTCAAGACAAGTTTTTCTCTTTAAAGTTGCAGCAATTCATTTATTATTAGCCAAAAATATAGACTTTTCTTGTACAATTTTGGTTCACAAGTATGTACATATTATTAACTTTATATACAAAAAATAACAACATCAAATTCTCACAAATAAAAATAAGGGGAAAAACAAACAAAAATAACCCTCACAGACTACACACAGGGTTCATACATTTTAACATTAGCAAGTTTTTTTTTTCGTTTTTTTTGTTTTGTTTTTTACACTGGACATGCTTACAATGTAGCTATACACAGATGGTATTATTATCTATTTTACATTCCATATTCAAATTGCGAACATATAAAAAAAAGACAGAAGAGGGCTGGGATTTTTAAAATGACAGAAAACCAAAAAAGTGACCATTTGTTTTTGAACAGAAAAAGCATTAAGAATTAAGATTTGTATTTTAAAAAAAAAATAAACGTCAATGGATAGACATTATTTCTTAAGTGGAAAAAAACAAACATTTTGCAGCCAAAAGGCACTAAACATTCCTTCTTGAGTAACCACCGAAATTTTAAATTGTAATGACTGCATATTAAAAAAAAACATACCTTTTAAATCGGACAGTCGCTGGCTTACATTGTAAACAATAATCATAATGCACAAAAAGTGGAGCATGGAACACGGAAAGTACAAAAGAAACAGGGACATTATTAATATTATTATCGTTATTTGTAACTGCTTTCTGGTCTGCGCACACACACAAACACACACACACACACTCACGCGGACGCACACACATTGTGTGTGGCCTACAGGGGGAAAATAAAATAAAAATAAAAAGATCTACCACCAGGAAAAGAGGGCATTAAAATAAAAGAAGTAAATGAGTGGAAATGGGCTTTGGAGTCTTTTGCGAGTCGACAAAAAAAAATCACTCACGCACAAACAAACACACACGCTGATTCTCAGTGTCGTGGACCGGTACCTGTGAGGGCTGAGTCCGCACCGGCACCGGCTCCGGCGCCGGGCCCCTTGTCCTCCGCGTGCCGGCCTCCGGCGTACAGCGCCAGGCCGCCTCCGGCCTGGTTGGCCAGGCCCAAGTAGTGGTTGGAGTTGAAGAGAGCCAGCTGATGGGCCGAGAAGGCTCGGTTTGTCCAAGTCTGGATCTTCCCCATGGCGGGACACGACGCGATAAGTCTATGCGGGGCAACCAGGCCGTGCTGCTGGTGAGAGGCCGGCGGCGCGGCAGTCACTTGCGGGGACTTGCGCGGATTGTCCGGGGCCGCCGCCGTCTCCGCCAGGGACCAGATCTTTGGTTTCAGGGCCGGCGCTTGACTGTTCTCCGATGGAGGCGAGCTGGCCGGACCCGAGTTCAGTTTTTCCCCGTCTGCTTTCAGCTCTGACGGGGAGGAGCCGCGGTGGTGGATCTGGAGGTGGTGGTGGTGGTGGTGATGGTGTAGCCCCGCCTTAAGAAACCTCTGCTCGGGTAAATCCTCATAGCCGTCCGAACCCTCCGAGTCGCTCCTCGCGTCCAGTTTGAGGTCCGAATGCAGGTCGTCCTGCTCGTCCAGGTCGTCCTTGCTCTCGATATTCTCCGTGTCGATGTTTTCCAGGTCGATTTCCTCCTCGTCCTCCCGTTTGTCACCCTCCTCCCCTTCGTGGTCGCTGGGGTAGACGTTGCCCTCTTCGTCGGTTCGGTTCCGAGGCGCCCACGTCATCTTGTTCTCCTTCTTGAGCCTCCGCCGGGCGTTGGCGAACCAAGTGGAGACCTGGGTCAGAGTCATCTTGGTGATGATGGCCAGCATGATTTTCTCGCCCTTGGTGGGGTAGGGGTTCTTGCGGTGCTCGCTGAGCCACGCTTTCAACGTGCTGGTGCTTTCTCGCGTGGCGTTCTTGGGCCGGGACGGGTCGCCGAATTGGTACTGGCCGTAGGGGTAAAAGGCCGGGTGGTGGTGGGCGAAGCCGGCGTGCTGCACGCCCGGGCTGTCTTTTAGTTCGTATTGGGAACCCTGCACACATTTAGGGGGAGGGGGGGAGGACACATACACACACACTGTTACCCTCCAATACGAATGGGATAAATTACTGAGTCGATTTCATCAGTCTGAAATAAGCGTGTTTTTACTTTTAAAGTCGAATACAAACAGTTTTACATTTGGTGATCATTTTCTGCTCCAATGAGTCACATTTACGCGATGATTTATTGTTATGTTTGCATGCACCACAACTTTGAAGCATTGTTTGTTGTTCTTGTTTTCCACTTTTACGATCTATTGCATGTTTATACAAACTTTTTTCTTTTTTTAAATGTACGCTTGTTTTTTTTCTATTATTGTACTTGTTGACTTTTAACACTGAAACGTTTGCGAAATCGTTTACTGTATTATTTTCTCAATTGTACATTATATTTTACACTCCAAAAAGTCACTTTCGATAAATTATTTACTTTACTTTGAAACGATTATGGAAGAGATTTATTTGTTTTTACTTTTAAAGTCAAATACAGTGACTTTAAACATGTTATTTTCGTTTACACGGTTATCTTGTTTAAACATTTGTGCGCGTTCACACTCGGATGCAATTCCTTTCATTTAATCATTCACTGGATTTTACTTATTTATCAATTAAAAATACATACTTAAAAAAAAACAACAACCCTTGAATCCAATACATTTTAATGTAACATGGAACATGCAATTACAGATTTATTTAATTTGCGTGCTTAGTAAAGTCGAAATCTTCCGTTAGTGTTTTACTGCTCGGGTTATTTAAATGTTACATTTTTAAACCACTTGCTGCGACTAAGTTGGAAAAGTCATGGAAGTACTTTTTTTTGGACTTACCAGCTGGTTGAAAATGGAGATGTCGTTGGAGTAAGGAAGGAAGGCACCGTAACCCTGCGCTGCCGCGGCGGCGGCGAACGGCGCTCCGTACATGGACGACAGCACGTTGGAGAGCGCGCCCGACGGACTGAGCTCGGCGGCGGCCGCGGCGGCAGCGGCAGCCGCGGCGGCTGCGGCGGCGCTCCGGGCGTTGCCGCCCATGCCCTGGCGCTCCGGAGGGTACACGGGCCGGATGTACTGGTAGCCCAGCTGGGGGAAGGACATGGCGGCCGGCGGCGGAGACGGGAGCGAACGAGAAGTCGGAATATCCACTTTAGTCTTTTGTCTGGGTTTGTTAGAGTGTGGAAAGCATGAGGGCCGAGGGAAGGTGCGAGCGGAGGCAAGGAAGCGCGCAAGCAAAGCAAGAGTATTTCCAGGGCGAAGGAGCCGCTCGCTCGCTCTCTTGCTCTTCTCCTTCTTCTTCCCCTTCTTCTATTGATCTGGATGGACTAAGGTCAGGTCCTTACAGATTGCTTTAGATTATTGGGACTCCCTTGCTCAGATTGACATTTCTAGTCTTTCACAATCCCCGCCTCTTTCTCAAATCTCACTCCCTTCTGTCTCTCTCCCTTTCTTTCTCTCTCTCTCCCTTTCTCTCTCCCTCCTCTCTGCTTCTCTCTCTCTCCTTCTTGCTCTCTCTCCTCCTCTCTCTCTCCCCTCTCTCCTCCTAATCCTAAATTCACTGTCCATTTGAATATATTCTTCAGTTTCATTCGTCTTCATCACCACCACAACACCAGTATTATTTTAAATTTATGTACAACTAAATAATTACAAGTACAGTCTTATAAAAATTAAAGAAAATATTATTCCCCCTGATGATAACCATTTCAGATATCGATGGATAAATACTTAACGTGTCAGTCTACAGAAACCAAGATTCCCCCACTGGTTTTAAAACAAACATGTTTTTATAAGATTTGTATGTGCATGTGTATGAAGATGGCATTCAGTTCATCCTATCATTCTTTAAAACTTTGAAAAAATCCACTCGTTGTTCTGATTGACTCTTATTAAAACGACTAAATAGTGAAATCACTTTGTTATCCAAACAAAATAAATCAATTGAGTGCTCTAAATTCAGTGGCGGTCCATGAATTTCCCAGCGACGCCTTCAGCTGTCGGAATCAATTCAACCCTTAAAAACTATTTTATGGCTATAAAACCTCTACTGCAGCTACAGCTGCGACACATAAAAAATCATCAATAATAACCTCATACAATTGAAATATTATTGAGCAATATAGCCATATTTTACTCACCAAAAATCATTTTTACCGGTACAAAATATCCATCCTCCTTTCTTTCCTCCTTTTCTATGGTCATCGAAGCTAATGCTGAAAGTCGAGCCTGTCCTGTCGTGATTTTGGCATACGTTTTTATTCGATTTAGTGCTGAAAATGTTCCTTCCCGGTTGTGAAAGGCTTGCTTGCTCAGGGATTGTCCGACCTTTCTTAATGATGTCAATTTTTTTTTAAGTCTGTCTTGGATTGGATTGGATATGTAATGAAAAGGATAAATATAACTTCCAATCACTTCATTTCAGAAGTCACTGTGGTCCAGTTGCTAAGACAAACGGTCAGAACTTCTGGTGGACTGAAGTTCAAATCAGGAGTGAGTTCAATTCCACTCTTTGCAATTCTCAAATTGTTTATTGAGGTAATGAAAAGGATAGATATAACTTCCAATCACATCATTTCAGAAGTCACTGTGGTCCAGTGGCAAAGACAATGGGTCAGAACTTCAGGTGGACTCAAGTTCAAATCAGGAGTGAGTTCAATTCCACTCTTTGCAATTCTCAAATTGTTTATTGAGGTAATGAAAAGGATAGATATAACTTCCAATCACATCATTTCAGAAGTCACTGTGGTCCAGTGGCAAAGACAATGGGTTGAAATTTAAGGTGGACACAAGTTCAAATCTGGAGTGAGTTCAAGTCAACTCTTTGCAATTCTCAAATTGTTTATTGAGGTAATGAAAAGGATAGATATAACTTTCAATCCTGAAGTCACTGTGGTCCAGTGGCAAAGACAATGGGTCAAAATTTAAGCTGGACACAAGTTCCAATCAGGACTGAGTTCAATTCCACTCTTTGCAATTCTCAAATTGTTTATTGAGGTAATGAAAAGGATGAATATAACTTCCAATCTCATCATTTCAGAAGTCACTGTGGTCCAGTGGCAAAGACAATGGGTCAAAATTTAAGCTGGACACAAGTTCAAATCAGGAGTGAGTTCAATTCCACTCTTTGCAATTCTCAAATTGTTTATTGAGGTAATGAAAAGGATGAATATAACTTCCAATCACATCATTTCAGAAGTCACTGTGGTCCAGTGGCAAAGACAATGGGTCAAAATTTAAGGTGGACACAAGTTCAAATCAGGAGTGAGTTCAAGTCCACTCTTTGCAATTCTCAAATTGTTTATTTGGTAATGAAAAGGATGAATATAACTTCCAATCATATATAGGCGGGCCGCCTCGTGGTGCAGTGGGTAAGTCACCTGCCTGCGACGTGGGTGTCGATGGTTCACGTCCCGGTGTCGCCAGTCAACGACTGTATGGTGTCGACAGTCGGCCGAAGGCCGACTGTCGAACACCACCAGGAACCCCCCCCCTCCCAACTGTCTTCCGGTCAGCCGAAGGCTGACCGGAAATATTGTTTTGCTGAAAAAAATGACTAAGTCTTTATTTGAATGAAAAAAGGATTACCCATTTACTGTAGTGATTAGTCAAACGAGAGCGGGATTCGAACCCCATCTCCCACATGGCAGTCAAACCCACTAACTTGAGGTCTGTCTGACCCATTGTCTTTGCCACTGGACCACAGTGACTTCTGAAATCAGATGATTGGAAGTTATATATATCATTTTCATCACCTCAATAAACAATTTAAGATTTGCAAAGAGTGGACTTGAACTCACTCCAGATTTGAACTTGTGTCCAACTTCAATTTCAACCCATTGTTCTTGCCACTGGACCACAGTGTCTTCTGAAATGATGTGATTGGAAGTTATATTTATCCTTTTCATTACCTCAATAAACAATTTGAGAATTGCAACGAGTGGAATTGAACTCATTCCTGATTCCCACCTCATGTTCTGACCCAATGATTTTGCCAGTGGACCACAGCAACAACTAGAAGGTGAAGAATCAGAAGTCAGATTTATTCTCCGAGTCTCTTAGCCTTACTTGCTGTCATTTTTTTAAGAAAAAAAGCCTTACTATACTATGTCGTTTTTTAAGAAAAGAAGCCTTACTATACAATATCGTTTTTTTAAGAAAAAAAGGCTTCCTCTACTATGTCGTTTTTCAAGAAAAAAAGCCATGCTATACTATGTCGTTTTTTAGGAAAAAAAGCCTTACTATACTATGTCGTTTTTTAAAGGAAAAAAGCCATACTATACTATGTCGTTTTTTAGGGGGGAAAGCCATACTATACTATGTCGTTTTTTAGGGGAAAAGCCTTCCTCGACTATGTCGTTTTTCAAGAAAAAAAGCCATGCTATACTATGTCGTTTTTTAGGGGGGAAAAGCCATACTATACTATGTCGTTTTTTAAGAAAAAAAGCCTTACTATACTATGTCGTTTTTTAAGAAAAAAAGCCATACTATACTATGTCGTTTTTTAAAGGAAAAAAGCCATACTATACTATGTCGTTTTTTAAAGGAAAAAAGCCATACTATACTATGTCGTTTTTTAGGGGGGAAAGCCATACTATACTATGTCGTTTTTTAGGGAAAAAGCCTTCCTCTACTATGTCGTTTTTCAAGAAAAAAAGCCATGCTATACTATGTCGTTTTTTTAGGGGAAAAAAGCCATACTATACTATGTCGTTTTTTTAGGAAAAAAAGCCTTACTATACTATGTCGTTTTTTAAGAAAAAAAGCCTTACTATACATGGTCTTTTTTAAACAAAAAAGCCTTACTATACATGGTCATTTTTTAAGAAAAAAGCCTTACTATACATGGTATTTTTTGTAAATAAAAAGCCTTACTATACTATGTCGTTTTAAAGACAAAAAAGCCTTACTATACTGTGTCGTTTTTAAAGAAAATAAGCCTATACTATGTTGTTTTTTAAGAAAAAAGCCTTACTATACTATGTCGTTTTTTTACGAAAAAAAGCCTTACAATACTATGTCGTTTTTTTTTTAAGAAAAAAGCCTTACTATACTATGTCGTCTTTTAAGAAAAACGCTTTACTGTACATGGTCGTTTTTTTTTAAATAAAAAAGCCTTACTATACATGGTCATTTTTTAATAAAAACCCTTAATATACATGGTCATTTTTAAAGAAAAAAGCCTGACTATATATACATAGTATTTATTTTTTAAACAAATAAAAGCTTTACTTTACATTGACCACTTTTTTTTAAAGAAAAAGCCTTACGATGTCCAGCCATTCAAGTCATTTTGCATGCCAGCTTTACGTTTGTACCAAATCTTGGGGTATTCTTTGCTCAGTTATGAAGCACGTCTAATAAGATGAATAAATATTTGACATTATCGTCGACAAGGAAAAAGAGTGTCGCCAAACTTTCGTCAAAACATATACAGACGCTCCCCTACTTACGAACGCAATTGGTTCCGAGCGATTGTTCATAAGTTGAATTTGTTTGTAAGTTGATTCAGTGCTATATTTTGTATTATAATTTATGTTTAAAGCCGATATAAGTATATTGAAGGTTTATATAAGTGCATTTGTATGTTTAAGGCTTGTATAAGTAACACGCATTGGTTTGTACTGAAAAAAAACATTTAATAAAATGGAGAGAATATGTACAGTACTGTAGAGAGAGAGAGAGAGAGAGATTTATGTATTAGAAACTGGCCAAAAGAAGCGACCTAATGACGATTGCACAGTTTTCTTCTTTTTTTCATCATAAATGATGCGGTAGCACTGTATGGCATCATTCAATTGATTTGCAAACTTTGTGCAACGTTCAATATTTGGGTCCTGCTGCTCGATCTTTCTGTTTATAAATGGTACTGACGGTCGAACGATTCAATGCCCGTGAAACACTCACCACTCTCACGCGCATAAAGCTTCGTTATTATTGCCACTCGTTTCAAATGAAATGGCTTGCCTCTTCCTTGCAACTCCCTCAATAGAAGCCTTTAGCTTTTTACCAACCATATTCAATATTGGATGCATGAGATATTTAATGATACAAATGAAAAAGGTTATTTGCACACTGGAGATACATTCACGCACTTCCGCATTGCAACGAAGAAGAAGGTAGATGCTGGGTGAGCTGAGCTCTCA
The DNA here is from genome assembly GCF_051989625.1 of Stigmatopora argus. Lineage (NCBI taxonomy): Eukaryota > Metazoa > Chordata > Actinopteri > Syngnathiformes > Syngnathidae > Stigmatopora > Stigmatopora argus. The sequence goes on from NC_135388.1 coordinate 5,310,162, forward strand.
CAGCGCCAGGCGTCGGTATTAGCGGCGGAAAGAAGTACTACTCCGAAAAAGGCGCGAAATACAAAATTGGACTTGCGAACATTTTTGGACTTAAACGCAATTTGCAGACATGTTCGTATGTACCGTTGTTCGTAAGTTGAATGTTCGTAAGTAGGGGAGCGTCTGTATATATATATATATATATATATATATATATATATATATATATATATATATATATATATATATATATATATAGATAGATATATATATATATATAGATAGATATAGGTTCCCTTCACTGACTGCCATGTGGGCAGGTGTGGTTCAAATCCCGGTTGGGAATCATTTTTCCCTTAAATAGAAAAAAACGTGTGTAGTCAAGACTTTCCAATAATCCCTAAGTAAAGTGTGGCTACTTCATGGTGTAGAGGTTCAGTCGCCTGACTGCCATGTTGGCAGGCAGAGTTCGAACCCTGGTCGGGAAACATTTTTCCCTTAAATAGAAACAACCATGTGTAGTCAAGACTTTCCAATAATGACTAAGTAAGGTGTGGCCACTTCATGGTGCAGAGGTTTGTTCACCTGACTGCCTTGTGAGCAGGTGTGGTTTGAATCTTGGTCGGGAATCATTTTTTCCTTAAATAGAAACAACCATGTGTAGTCAAGACCTTCCAATAATGACTAAGTAACTGTATTGTTTTGCTAAAAAATGACTAAGTCTTTATTTCAATGAAAAAAGGTTCATCCAAATACTGAACTACATAGTGTAGTGATCAGTCAAACGACAGCAGGATTCAAACCCGAGCTGCCCACATGGCAGTCAGGTGAACAAACCTCTATGCCATGAAGTGGCCACACTTTACTTTGTCATTATTGGAAGGTCTTGACTACACATTGTTGTTTCTATTTAAGGGAAAAATTATTCCCAATTGGGATTTGAATCCCAACTGCCTAGGGAAAATGACACCACGACAGGAGTCAAACCACACTTGCCCGCATGGCAGTCAGGCAAATGAACCTCTGGACCACAAAGTGCACCCACTTTTCCAGCAAGCAAGGATGCGCAATATAGAAAATGAATGAACAATTTTCTATTTAAAAAATAAAAAGACCAAGTCTTTTCCTTAAATAAAAAAACAACCATTTATGTAGTAAGGAGCCCGTGAGCCAGGAGTAGTGCTCGTAGTTAGCAAACTGGAAGTGGCGGACATACCCTTTTCTCGGCTGTAACAGGCTTGCTAGCTCCGGAGTTCACCGCCCTTTCTTAATGATGTCCATTTTTTCTGGAAAAATCCATCTGGGAAATGGCTTTGTGAGCAAATCTGCAACCAAATCCATTTGTTTTCCTCCACCGGCCATTGTGGGTAGAGTTTGCGATCTCTGGCTGGTCCGCCTACTCTATCACTAGCCAATCATAGTTGGTGAAAGCGATGTAGTTTCCCTACGACTGCGAGAAGGCAATGACATATCCCTATGCCTGCGAAAAGGCCTTGGTGTCACCAAATCAAATTCTGATTGGTTAAAGCAACATTCTTATTGATGCTTGTTTAATGCAGCAAAGCCTGCAGAACTGATGGTGAAGGCCTTGAGGCAGATTTCTGACCCTGGCAACAAATAATGGCTGAAATGTGATTGGTTAAATGCTTCAATATGAATCACACATCTGGAAGCAGTGCTACCAGGGGAAAAGCAATGAAAGGAAGCTAACAGACAATTTGGAATTATTTAATAACTATTGATGGACAAAATATAATATATGATTCAGATATTTCTTAGGCCAGCAGAGAAGGCCTTGAAGGCCCTGACGGCACACCACTGTCTAAATTATATTCCCCAAAATCATGATTAAAACATAGCAAAACATTAACAAAGTCATAGTAAAAATGACATGTGTTTGCCGTTTTTTATCTTTTCTAGATGAGCCTTTAATTTAAACAGACAGTGTTCAGACTCAAATGACACGCATCAATAAGAATAATTAATTAATGTCTTTGGAAACACACTGCCACGCTGCCTCTCTTAAAAAAATCAAAGGTTTTCCCCCCTACTAACTGTCGTTTCCGACACTTTTTTTGCGGGGGGTGTTGGTGAGGGTCTTTAAATCCATTCTTGTAGTTTGAGGGGGCGAATATACAGCAGATAGACACTTGAGACATGAAAGAGGATGATGATGATCATTATCACTGATAGTGGAAACGCGCATTGGAATGTGTATTGAGGCAGAAGGCTTTAAAAAAATCTAATAATAATAAATGTAACCATAACTGTTCTCGAAAAGAAACACGTATCATAATCCATCAGAAATAAATCCCCTCCACAATTGGAACTTTTCATGTCAATAAGACGATTTCCCAGCAAACAAGGCGCTCATAAATTAAAATTCCATGAAGCAATATAGAAAAGTATGTTAAAAAAAACAGGGGAGGGATGAGAAGCATCTGTTTTCCTCTTAGCCGATTACTTCAATCATATCTTTTTATTTGAATACTGTTCCGAGTCTTAATGCAATGATGTTATTATTCCGACATCTAAGTTTTTCTGTGTGTAATATGTTTTAATCTTCTTTTTTTGGAGAGCAGCAGATAGCGATCATTGTCTGGGATGGATGATAACATCTATAATTTTCCTTTTTCCTAGTGTAAAAAAAAAAATGTCCTCAATCCGTGTGTGTGTGTGTGTGTGTGTGTGTGTGTGTGTGTTTGTCATGCAACCCGGATTACGGGGTTATTAATTACAGCGTCTTGCTAGTGCCACTCGACTAGAATTGTAATCACATATAGCAGTCGGTCGATGGCACAAAGAGAGAGAGAGAGAGAAGGGGGAGAAAAGGGGGGACGAGAGAGAAAAGAGAGCGAGAGAGGGGGCCGGGGGGTTGATTTAATGGGTGCGCTGGTTCCCAGCAAGGAGTTTAGAGGCTTTGCTGAACTGCGGCTGTCCGCTCAGGAGCGCTCCGAGGCCGGTTGGACACGCGCGTCTCACCCACTCATGGGGCTCCGTGGAAGGACGAACCCAGGCACGACGTCACCCAGCCGTCCCTCCCGCACACGTACGCACGCAGTGATTTATGTCGCCAATCAAACGAAGCACGCACTAACTTAACACTTTCACACCCATCCGGGAAACTGGCGAGGCCATAAAAGCATTAGGACGACATAACAACACGCGACACCCCCAATACACACATCGCAAATACGACACACACACACACACACACACACACACACACACACACACACACACACACACACGCACGCACACATGCGCATATTTTTAGAATGGGATCATATGATGAAAGTAGTATTAAGGCTACCTGAAAATAAATTGATACTAAATGACAGTGATATTCTCTAATATATCTTTGGAAATAGGAATGATTTTATTTTTTTTAGCTTTGGGGTTATTTTAAATTTTAGGTAAATATAGCAGAATGTATCAATGGAATAGGGAACATGAAAAAGAATCATTTTATTATATATATTCAGAGCTGTTGTAAGAACCATGTTTTAATATCGCAAGAAAAATAAGGAAATTCAAACGGAGAAAGTTGTTTTTTGGCAAAAAAAAGATTTTTTTTTCCTAAATGTTGTGTTATGGTCAGAAAATACAAGGCAAAAAATAACTTAAACGTTCTCCAACATTTTAACCAAAGTTATTTTTTAACGTTTTCTGAACATTTGCATAAAAGGAAAACCTATATATTGCAGGACAAACACACAACCTTATATCAAATGAGAAAGGCTATCTTCAAAGGAGGATATTGGGTTAAAATGTCAGAATAAAGTCTGTCTTAAATGCATTTTTTTGTAATACCATGAAAATAACTGAAAAAAATAGGCACATTGCAGTATGGAATTTTATGCTATAAAAGTTTTGATGATTGTTGTGGTCAAGTTATACTTTAACTACAAAAAGATGGAATATTACGAGAAAAAAAATACTATGTATATACTTTTATCTGTATAATATAACAATGTAATTTATATTTTTAATGTAGGCCACATCATGGAATGCCACATTTCATCTCAAGTAGAACTATAACTATATTCTCTAATAGTGTAATCTAAAAAGTCCATATGAAGGATTTCAAAAGGGGTGTCCCATTAGGCCCAAATAAAGCCCCAATGAATCCTACAGTGTTCAAAGCACATTGGAGCTTAAGCCAATAAAAGAATTAGTCATAAATTAATTATTCTCGGCGACGGAAGCGAATGTGCGCTGAAAACACATTTAAAGTTATTTTGTCTTTACTTTCGGGATAAATTAAGGCGGGTTGAAATTGTGTTTTTTAATTAACATTGCGCCAACCAATCATGCATATTAAACTGCCAACTTTGATTTGCATTCATGGCAGAGCTAAGACTTAATATACAAGTTAAAACGCCCTGCAAAAGATTGAATCGTGAAGTTTCTAAACATAAAATGTAAAAAATATGTTATATTTGGAATTACCCTTTGTGTGGGATGCAAAAAAACAAATATACTTTTAGCCTGAGACTCATTTTGTATGGAAGATCCACAAATCATTACCATAGCACAACTGAAAGTGTTATTGTTTTGTTTGTTTCCTCTCTGTCCCGCGTCGCTTTCCCTGTATCGCCGGCACGATGCATCGATTTTACGGTAAAGTCACTTTGTAAAGGCGGCGAGTGAGTCTGCGGGCCCCGCTATCACTGTATTACACGGCTACGGCCCACATAACAAGATGAACATTGATTCGGCATTACGGATGATCGATAATGAAATAAGTAACTTCGGAGGGTGGGATGGGGGCAAATTAAAATGCATGCTGCCTAGATGCTGCCAAGCTGAGAAGTGACAGCAGGAGGGGGAGTAGGTGGGAGACAAGCCTAGTTTCTTTTCATTCCGACGAGTGTAATTAGAATGTCTGCTCTCAGGTTGGCAATAACGATGAGAGAGTGATTAAGCTATTGTTATCATCAACACCTTTATTAAAGGTACAGAGTATTTCTATGTAGGACCGCATGAATATTCTTAAGAGTCATACAGCAGTTGAAAAAAATCTAATTTAAAAAGGCAGCTATCAATGTAACATTTAGGTTTTTGTTTGATAACTATAGCCTAAAAAGAACAGGCTTTTTAGTGGTCATAGAGGGGGGGGGGAAACATAAGTCGCACCTGAGTATTAGTCACAGGCTAAATTATGAAAAAAGTGTGATTTATAGTCCGGACAATACGGTAGTCTTAATAACAGTTAATGAAAAATGGTAGAAGTTGAAATGCGAAACAAAAGGTCTATTTTCATGTAAAGGGAAGATCTACACTCGGCTCTTCATCAACTAATTAGCAGTCATTTTGACTGTAAATGAGGCTGCTTAGACTTAACCAAAGAAAATAATTTGATTTTATACTAAGTGATTTATACAATGATTCTAAGAGTTTGATTCAAGGTGTTTACATATATTTGACTGAAACACCGCTCGTGTGCCACCTTATTTTGATGAAAATCTTTAAAGTAGACTCCTGTTAACTATTATTATTTTCCTGAAACAAGGGCTTGACTTTGTTTTGAAAAACAATATTTTGTCAAAAGAAAAAAAGGCCAAATTTTCCGAGCAGAAAGTTTTTTTCCCATCTTTCAAGAAACACAAAACATGTTAGTTATGGCGTGATTCCCACACGTTTCATTTGTCTGAAATCCTACTTGATTCTCACATTAAAAAGCACTCTGGTATGTTGTTTAACAAAAGCATTGTGGATCGTATTACTACGATCCAGATCCGTTTTTTGATTAGCATATTTCTCTATGAGTCATTCAAAGAATTGTACTTTGTGAACCAGTTTGGCCAGAAAAAAGGAAGTCAACAACAATTAGATGCAATTAGATTAGGCGATCATCCATGAAAAGTACAACTGGAATATCTCACCTGATTCCTGTTTTTGTCGATCATGGTATGGTAGTTATGTAAAAATGGAAATACCAACACAACGGTTGTCCCAGTGCCAAGACAAAGGTTGCGTTCCCAGCTACTTTGGCCTAACAAGCCATCAGACAATCCGTCTTTTCAGCTGTCGCTGCTGCTGGTTGGAGTCTAGTTAGAAGGGGGCAGCTGTACCAACATGGTGAAGTATAACCTCCTTATCTTCTGCCACAGAGCTTGCAGGGGGGTACTAGATGCTGTCGCAAAGGAAAACAGTCTTGAATGTCCTGTATCAGTCAGTCAGTGATGAGTCAAACTTTAAATCATACAGGACAAATAGTGACATCTGGAAAAAGAAACTTGATGACCACAGATTTGAGGGCTAATGCTATCTGGATGGGTTAGTGGATTTTACGTATGGCAGGGAGCCACAAATTGTGTTATGTTGGGAAGATGTCGATGGTTAAAAGTTTGAAAAAGCTGCAATAATAATGTTTCTGACTTTTGACATTGTGCAGATGAATGGGGTCTGCCAACAGTCAAGATCTAAAAAGGGGAGCGTGGCTTGGTAAGTTTGTGGAAAACTGTCATATATTACACGTGTACGCATTATCTCAAGGTCCTTGGCCAATAAATTCCATATGAATCATTTAGTTGTGCTTCATAGTTAGTGATGAGATCATTTCTGGAGCTGTTTGAAAGTCAAGAACCTGGCTGTGAAAGTTTCCTGATCCCGTTTTCATGTGGTCGGACTCACTGGAGTTTTCTAATCAGCTCCATTGAGTAGCCCAGCATGCCTTGAGGCTGAGGTCAGCGGCAACTTTTATTAACACTTGTAGTCAAGCAGGGGAGCTTTGATAAAGACTGACCTGACATATGATGGCATTGACAAGCACTAAAACCTAAAGATACAGACCTTTTGATGACAGGTATTCATTAAAACAACTATTTTCATTCATCGTGTGAGCATGCCTCCTACCTCTGGCTAAATCGAAGTTTCAAAACCTAATCCAAAAATACAAAAAAATGTGCCTATATTTTATGGTACTCGGACGTTTCGTCGAAAGACGTTTGGTCCCCGGATGTTTGGTGGACCGGACGTTTGGTAGAACGGACGTTTGGTAGAACGGACATTTGGTAGAACGGACGTTTGGTAGAACGGACGTTTGGTAGAACGGACGTTTGGTAGAACGGACGTTTGGTAGAACGGACGTTTGGTAGAACGGACGTTTGGTAGAACGGACGTTTGGTAGAACGGACGTTTGGTCGCCGGGTTGTTACTGTTGAAACCAGCTCTCAAAATTATAATCATGAGAGAGAGAGTGAGTTTAATATCTAAATATCTAATATCAAAATATCATCAGTAAACTCTGTCATAATTTGACAGCGAGCGAACCCGGCGACCAAACGTCCCTTCTGCCAAACGTCCGTTCTACCAAACGTCCGTTTTACCAAACGTCCAGTCGACCAAACGTCCGGTCGACCAAACGTCCGGGGACCAAACGTCTTTCGACGAAACGTCCGGTCACGATATTTTATATTTTGACTGTTTAAACGTTGTGTGATTACACCTCTTTCGTGCCTACGGTCTGAAAAGTCTAGTAGAGCTAGCTATGTTGTCACTTTGTAGTTCAATCAGTCAAATATTTTCCAATTTTAGGCTGGGGTGGTCACAAGATCTTCCAATGTAGGCGAACAATCCACAACAAACAAGGCTTTTTGTCTCGTTTACGCTTTATATAAGCGCAAGCGCTCAGACTTGCGCAAACACATGTGCTTACAAAAGTGTGCATATGTGTGTATGTTGTACAACAAGCACTAGAGCACGACTGGACCCAGCTGTCAGGTCACTGCTGTCACAGCCAATAATGATTACACTCTCCCTACTCCTCAATCCCTGCTTCATTACCGCCAAACGCACTGGAGATCCGCCTCCTTTAGGAGAACAATGCATCCATGAGTGGGCCTCATGATCACCCCACGCCCACGCTTATCAACCCTCGGAGGGGCCCAGGCAGAACTCATTTCGCTGTGTGGATATCTGTTCATCTTTCGGTATCTGTCTGTTTGATTTTTTTTTTGTTTAACCGTCGAGAACCACTCATCTGACATTTTCTCTCTAAACCCTGAGATGATTCCAGGGCCCTTCTGGTGATGCCAGATTATACACAAATCAATACGTATCACCGTTATCCAATGACAAGTTGACAATTATGTATGTCATATTGAAGCCTTTGGCAAGTCATGAAAGAAATTCACGGACTGAAAAAAAGTTAATATAACAAAATTTAAAAACACACAAAAAGGTCAATATTGGGACATTAGTGCTATCCAGTTTCGAAATAGGCAGTGTGCAACGAACGCGGCAATGTGATTGCTAGCATTAGCAAAACTGAAAGTGCTGACTTAACGGCAATTAATGAAGCAGAGAGGCTTTCCATAGACGAGAATAATAGTCCTTGCCGTGAAGAATGTTTATGTGGCATTACAAAACCACATCTTTACGCAATACTTCTCTACTCGTTTTGGTGGGAACGTGGAGAGTTTGCCTTCTAGAAGCTACCCTTCTCCCAAAAACACTTCGGGATATTATTAATGTTGCGCAAGGTGAAGATCTACCGCCATTTTTGAAGTGTATCAAAGCTCGGGAGACTTTAAGAACGCAAAATTGTCAAGACTTTATATCTGCCATCACTTGAACTAAACTGAATATGTCCGCCCTATAGCACAATCTTTTGCCGTCAGCCCCTATCCATTTAGAAATGGTTTCTAACAGCTGGAATAGAACATGTTTACCTGAAATGTAAGTAATACAGTGTTTTCATCATCACTGGCAATACTTATTAATACCACACAGATCGAAAGGTTCAAAAACTGGACTAAAAAGCTTGCCGCTGCATTGCCGATCAACTGTAAACACCCAATGGTTGCTTTGTGCCTTCTCTAAACCGAGCATTAGCTGACTTAAAGGGTGAGCACATAGCTCATCAACAGCTTTTTCCTGGTATTGGATAGCCATTAGAGCATATATTAAAAAGGCCTCATAGCCTGTCAGCCATGCCGGCCTTCGCCTAATGAAATGAGCGCCCCCAGAGTAGAGGTGGATTAGGAACACCAGGCAGGGAAGTATATATTCATGCATATATATACATGTACACACACACGCATGATTATGTATTGGAAAAGTGTCTGCATGATATTCCCTAGGTCCCTTTAAGGCTCTCCGGAGCACCAAAGCATTCGAGGAAGACGGAAGACGGAAAAAAAATCACTAATGCGCTTAGCATCAAACAATAAATCTTACAGTTATTTGCCACCATGTTTAATTAAATATTTGGAAAAAGAAAACAAACGTGATTGATTCGCCGGCCGCATTGATCCGCCATCGAGCGAGCTCCGTTTTGTTGGTCCTGCTGGGTTAATGCTAAATGGTGAGGTTGAGCTACTGGAATAAACACTTAGCAACCACTCGAGCGGAAACAAACATGAGCTACGGCATACATAGTTATGAAATGTAATGTTTCCAATCCTCATGGCAGATAGCAATGGCCAATATGCTAATAGATAGGAAAAGAAGAACGAGGAAAGATGCTTCTATCAATAATCCTATTAGAGAAATGTGTGGATTATAAATCTCCTCATTAAGATAAAAGCACATTCATTAACTCGCCCGCCTCTTATCATCAACTTGTTTCGAGTCACTCACCAGTGTTGTTCCTACTATAAGAAAATACATTAAAATAGATAAGCCACTTGTTATTATTTATACACCACATTCAGCATATGAGCAACAGTAATTTGTCCTTTACCGCTTTGATTAACAATCTTGGTGAGGATTTCATGCAATGTTTATTCTTGCGGTGTCCAACTATCAGCTACTACGAATGTTTTGACCTTAAAAATTAGGATTAAAACATCACTAATAAAAACTATTACTACTTACAATTAAGTGTTTTTTTAATGTTTATATAATTTATC